>NC_044551.1:15629391-15750124 GCF_007565055.1 Rhinopithecus roxellana | reverse complement strand
TTACCCCACCACCCACTGCGAGTCAGGTCTTGTTCAGGGAACTGGGTCCACACAGGGAAGCAGCATAAAGGCCTCTGTCCTTCCATAGTTTACAGAAACAGCAGCGGGATCCTCGGAGGGAGAGAAAGCAGAGCTGGGGTGGGAAGGCAGCGCAGGTTTGTGGCATCGAGACAGGGGGTCAAGGGCAGGAGGCAGAGCTGGGGTGGGAAGGCAGCTCAGGGGTGTGGCATCGAGACAGGGGGTCAAGGGCAGGAGGCAGAGCTGGGGTGGGAAGGCAGGGCAGGGGTGTGGCATGGAGACAGCGGGTCAAGGGCAGGAGGCAGAGCTGGGGTGGGAAGGCAGGGCAGGGGTGTGGCATGGAGACAGGGGGTCAAGGGCAGGAGGTCATTGGAGGTGACACTTGAGTAAAGGGTGGAAGGAGGTGAGAAAATAAGTCATAGTGACACCTGTGGAGTGAGGTCCTGGGGAGGCAGGGAGGGCAGGTGCAAAGGCCCTGCTGTGGGCGTGTGCCCGGGGCATCCCAGAACAGAAGCAAACCTGGGCACTGCGGCTGGCCCAGGGAGAACAAGGCCAAGGATGAGGAGAGCACCCAGAGCTAGAGGAGGCTCAGGCAGGGCCAGAAGGTGTCAGTCTCCTAGTAAGGTAGAGACCATGGGATGTGTCCAGCAGAAGGAGGGGACCAGACGGCGTCCTGTTGAGCCTGTTTGCCTTCTGATTTAGGAGCAAGAGCTTTGCTGCTGTTGAGAATGGCTGTGAACTGGAAGCAGGGGACCAGGGCAGAGGCCACAGAGATTGTCCAGGTGAGAGGGGGTGCGGCTTGGGCCAGGGTGACAGTGGGGAGAAGAAGTTGGTCGGGGTAATTTGAAGGGAGAGATGGCAGGGCCTTCCATGTCCTCAGTGCCAGTGGGTACAAGAAAGATGAGACAAGGATGAAACCCAGGGTAGGCCTGAGTGCCTGGAAGAGCCGGTGACTCGGGATGGAATGAAGGAGGAACAGGTCCTGGAGGAGCTGGTGACCATTATATCTCGGGATGGAATGAAAGGAGGAGCAGGTCCTGGAAGCTGGTGACCGTCATGACTCTGGAAGGAATAAAGGAGGAACCGGTCCTGGGGGGGGATATGGTGAGCTGAGCAGCAGTTGTAGAATTTGCAATCCTGTATCCAGAAAAGATGTTCACATTTGTGATAACTTTATCCTTGAGATCATTAAAATGCTAACAGCTTAACTCTGGAGAAATCCGGATGGGCCTTACGTCATTTCTGGGTATGTAATCCCCCAAACTCCTAAAACCCACTAGGGTGTTGAACTCTAGAATCAAAACCAGTTTATGAAAATGGCTGGAAGCTGAGAACCCAATTACTCCACACAGAGGCACACTCTCCACGGAGCTTCTGGCCCAGTTTCTTAATTTACTGACTCAATTACATTAACTGGTGATTGAGATTGGTTTGGCTCTTTGGAGATTTTCTTGACTCTGTCGGTGACTGAGGGGTTAGAGATCTGGGCTTCCTGTTCCAGATTTTGGGGGTTTCCACACAGCCTATGAATGTAAAATCAGGAGCTCAGGACATGCTCCTGGTTCAGATAAATTGAAAGTAAAATTTTCTCCAACAGCAAGACAGGAAAAGGAAGACAAAACTGTTGTGCTGGCTCTCCTCTCTCGGCACACCAACCCTAAAGTGCCTGGTGTCGGGCAAGGTCACTCAAGGGGAAGGTGTGAGGTTCTGTGTCTGAATGAATTGGGGGTGGAGGGGGAAGTGGGGGTCGAGTATAGACAGAAGCCCCTCGTCCCGGCCGCAAGAGGGAAGCCCGTTGCTCTACACCGGAGTGCCTTCGCTAACAATGGCAAGACAGTTGGCTTCTCACATCTGCAGCAAAAGAGAGAGAGAAACGGGATGGAAGTAGTTCCCAGGCCACACCAGCTGCTGCCACTGCCTTCCCCGCTGAGCCTGGAGCCCCGGGCCCCACTGGCAGTGGAGCAAGCTGTTGACATCCCCAACTTGTGCTACTTGGGGACAGTGGGCTGATGAAGGCAGGCGGCTCTCATCTGGTGAGGGGTGCAGAAATCGGCGCCCACAGTGAAAACACAGACCAACACACAGAGCAGATGGCCAGATGCGCGCTCAGCTCTGCTTCTGGGGCTGTTTACATTCTTAAGTGACTAATTTTGACATGTTATACTACTAATGAAGTTTTTCAGTGTGACCCAGTAAACTGCTATGCAGCCGAGACGGCGTGATGTAGCGTTACAGCCCTAGGCCTTTCGCCATTCCCCCAGCCAGCCCACGGCTGGACGCGGCTCGGGGTGAATACAGGAGAACGCTGTGTCCCCCTGATGTGCTGCCTTGCAGAGAACTTCCTAGATGTCTGCTTGCAGTCTAGAATTGGACCTGCAGGCTTTTCTCTAGCCACATGCCTGTGTCACCAGTCTGTAAGTGTTCTCAAGGACAGGAAATAAAACCAGGCAGCCTGGCAGGGCTGGCCCCAGCGGCCCCGCGAGACCACAGAGGCCCAGCAAGCCCCATCGCGGTGGCTCCTGAGCTGACAGGCAGCTGCCCATCTTTTGGATCACTTCTTGTGTCTAAAACCAGCCCTCTGTGGGTAAGAACCCGTGGCCTAGCGAGGTTTCCAACACACCACACATTTTCTGGGCAGAAGTCCTTCTGCAGAGAGAGCTTCTCTCCTGATACATCATTGATTTATATGCACTTCTGGAGGCGGCCAAACACACAGCCTGCACAGAAGAAAGACCCACAAAACGGAGAAAACGGAGAGCCGTGAACTGATCTGAACCGCGTGTGGTTCAGCTTAGGGTGACCCTGGACAAAAATTCAGGCAGCTTCTTAAGTTTCTCAAACCAGTTTTGCATGTTCAGACTCAGCAGTCCGTAAATCAAAAACCACCCAGAGAAACAGGCCAGGAAGCCCCTGCCTAGCTCATCTGGACCCTGCCTGCATAGTAAGCTGTGTGGTTGACATGCTGTGCCATGCACGTGCCAAGCAAGCATGAGCGATGACAGGGCTGAGTGCTGCTGCTACCTTCAGGAACCTACCTCACCTTCCAGCTACTTCCAGAAATCAGACACAGAAAGTGTAGAGTGGGTGCAGAGGTAAGTCTCTTGCAAGTGGAATTTGAGTGAATAATCTAGATTAACTGCCTGTTAACAAATGAGCATGTATATTAAACACATGTGTGTGTATTATGTATGCCCTTATTCATAGATACGGACATGCAGATATCCAAAGTATTTTCATAGCAACACTGAATAATAAAATTCTTATTAATCCTGATAGTTATTAATAACTTGAATGGATACTACTGCTCTGTGATTATAAAGAATTCATTTTAAAAGTCAATAATTTATCAATTTTCTATCAAGTCTTAATATATCTCTAATCTTACATTTAATTCTACATATTTTTCTCACTTATACGCTTATTATTTCCGAGGATGCAAACTAAAGTAAAATATAATACAAGTTCCTTTGTCTGAAGGAACTTGGTAACATAGAAAGTCATATCTATAGATACTATATGACACAGAAGGATAACTCTATGAACACTGGATCCATATAATATTCAGTGGCTTGCAGCTAGCTATAGTATCACTAAAAGACAGATTAGACAAGCTATCACCTGACAGCAAAGCCAACCTAGACAGAGAGTACTCTAGATAGAATTTTAGAGTAATAAAGGCAAGAATCTAACTACTGTTTAAACAAATAAATCCGGCAGATTTTATAATTAGTCATATCTTAAATATATAACTTAACAATTAGGATATAGTGACCATAGAAAGGCATAGAGTCAGGACGGGTTGATACAAACACTTATCCCGTTAAAAATGGTCTGATCAAAAGATTTGTATCTTAACCAAATTTTGAATAATATACATTTGCACTTAGCCACATATCCCCTGGTGTAGAATTGAGATCTATGTAAAAAAAAAAAAAAAAAAAAAAAAAAAAAAAAAAAAAAAATCTTTATCAGTACTAGTGTGCTTACAATAGTGTTTACGTGAAAAGCTGACCACAAACACCGGGAAACTAAGTCCTCTCATGGGGACGTAGACAATTCTAATCTGAAATCATGCAGGCAATACCTTCATGGTGACATTAGTGGCCCAGTTTCTTGGAGCCCTTGAGCAAGTCTCCCTCTACGAGATGGGGAAATCCGGGTTGGAGGTGGGGTGAGATGGGCTGGAGTTGGGGTTTACGTGCCCAAGGGGCACCCCTCTGCAGACCTTAATGGGTGTGGAGTCCAGGTACAGATTGTCAGCTTTTAAATCTGCATATCTTAGAGGTAGTAGGGGAAAGACCCGGCTGTATCTCACCTTCTGGGCCAATGTGGATTCTTTGCAACAAAGTTACAGTGTTGAAAGCAAGTGGGTGAGGTCACATTTCTATGTGGCTGGAGTTCTCTGAGCAAAACTTCCTGGCAAACTGGGTTAAAGGATGAGGAAAGGCACACAAGCCTTGAAAGTTTAAAAAAAAAAAAATACTCCAGAGAGATTTCAAGTACATCTCTCCTGGAATAATCTTTTAAATTCTACACTCCTAGAGTCCTTCTTTATGTCAGAAAGCAGGGGTTTCTTTGCTCTGGAGACAGCACAGCAGTGTGGTAGTTCTTACAGAAGCATGAGATTTGTAATTGGGGTTTGGGGTTCTCCTCCTGTAGTGCAAACCCCTACTTTGCCCATGCAGGTGCCTTCTGCGTCTCAGCAGGATTGGGGCATGGGACATGGGCATTATCCTGGAAGTAAATCATCAGTCTTCCTTTGATCCAGAAACCTCGTGTGTGCTGTTAAGATAAAAGAAATAAGTATAAATATTGAAAACTTATCAGATGCTTCAGAGGGTCCCAGATGCAACACCACATTGGGGCCCTTTTTATTCAACCACTGAACTCAGAGGGATGGAGGGGGGGTACCTTCTTCTTCGTGGCAGCACAAAACTGTGGCACTTTGAACCCTTCTCCAACAGGCAGAGATCAGCACAGTCAGAAATCATCTCTGCAAACTGCCTTTTGTGCAGTGTGTTCCCGAATCCTGAAAAGATTGTCTCTGAAGTTCTAGTAACATTGGGAGGATGCAAAGAATGAAGTTGACTGTTTGTTGTACAAGATTCATTAACAGGAGGGCGGGCATGGGGAAGGAACTCAGAGAGGCCCCAGTGGCCACCACCCTCAGTGTTTCCTTGGTGCCCAGCGACTTCCCAGGTCTGCCTTTTCTTCCTGCTTTCTTAACAGTTTTACAAGAAACTAAAGACTCACAGGTTGCAGAGGCAGCTGTCAGCATTTCCCCTCTGGGTACACCTTGCTGGAAGACATGGAGGTGAACTCAGTGTGGGACGTCTTCTCTATTTTGTGATTTACTTTTTGGAAGATTTCCCTTTCCAAGACAGGGATCATTTTCTCTGCACTATAAGAACAATGTCACTCTCTCAGACTGAGAAGTAAAACTTGCATTAATCATCAAATACTTGTTCTTGTCCAGAAAAGTATTAAGACATCAAATCTCAGCCTGACCAAGGAATGGCAGGGTGTCTGTTCTGTATTAGAAACCTCCTCCCACTCCAGTCCTAGGGGCTGTTAATCGTCACCGTGGCATCTCCAGTTAACAAGGTCAGAAACGCCAGGAGGACAGGATCCGGCTCCTCTCTCCTTGTGCCATCTATGGCCCGACTCTGAACCATTCTTCCTACACCCAGGCCAATGTCAGATAAAAACCCTGGGTGAATTGGGGGCATTTTGGATTAAAATAAGGTTGATCTTCAGACTTGAGAGCCAAGGGACCCAGAAAATGCAAAATGCCAAAAGCCAAGTGTCAACTAAGGACCCAGAAAGCATCATGTCCTGCAGAGGAGACCAAGTGCCTAGGATTTTTTAAATCTCCCCGAAGAAAACCCCCATGCACAAGGAAAAGTTTTAAGTTGTAAATATTGTGATGGCTGGAAAGAGACTGGAAGAGCGACTAGCAGCCAGATGGACCTCATGATGAATGGACACATAGAACAGACGTCAGGGCAGCTGCGTGCTCTTTGCTGGATGCACAGGATGAGGTCCACGGGGGTAAGCAGACAGACAGACAGACAGGACAGACGGGGGCCCGACCACAGGCCCGATGGACCGAGCCTGACTTTGTGCATTTCCTTCCCATGCTGCAGTCACTGTGTCTTTGTGAGCTGAGCAGCCTTGGGCCCAAACAGCACTGCTGCAGCCGGGGTTTTGCAGACACGTGACTAGGAAGCCGTGGAGCGCAGACAGGGAGAGAGGAAATGATGGAGGCAGGTGTGCCACCCGTGGTGAGCTGGCAGCTGCTGTTGGCTGCGGTTCCACCAGGCCCGGCTGTGCTCCCTAGGTGCCTGCGGCAGGACCCAGAGCCTGCAACCTCAGCTGGTGGGCGTGGGGAGGTGCGGGAAACAGCACAGAGCTCCAAAGAGGGAGAATTCCGAGAAAAGGGAATCATTAAGAAATGGGTGATGTGCTTGCCGTGCATCAAATGGGCCCATCCTACGCTGAGCTGCTCCGGCCTCCTCTCATTGCTGTCTGAGCACACTGTCAACGCGGGGGCTAT
Source organism: Rhinopithecus roxellana (assembly GCF_007565055.1). Taxonomy (NCBI): domain Eukaryota; kingdom Metazoa; phylum Chordata; class Mammalia; order Primates; family Cercopithecidae; genus Rhinopithecus; species Rhinopithecus roxellana. Next base: position 15,743,550 of record NC_044551.1, on the reverse strand, counting down.
CAGCAATTGCTCAGGCCTGCCCTCTTTGTGGCAGAACCCTCCATTCAGCAAATGTCCTATCACCGCAGCCCCCCACAGCCTGCAGAACAATGGATGACCGGGATCCACGTGTGTTTCCCGGCCAGATGTTACAGCCCCTGCAACATCTGGAAGAGTGGCAGGGTGGAGAGCAGGTGACCCTAAGGAGGGGCTGAGATGCCTCCTGAGCCGTGGGTGTCCATCAGCTGCATGGCCGTGGAGCTCCTCCAGCCCCAGCACCTGCTCACATTGGAGAAGCTGACCTTCCTAGCTTTGCTGCGAGAGTTCCACAGAATAACAATCCATCATGGGCACTGGGGGAGATGCCAGGGTCATGTGAGGAGTTAGACTAAACTCACATCTTTTTCAGCCTCCCAACCTGCAAATGTATGGCCATCGAGATTCTAGACGTAGCTTTCTCTCGCCAAGCACCAACTATGCATCAGAAATAGTAGTGGATGTGTTAGCTATCATGGGAATGTCCGTGGAATTCTGGGAGGTGGGTTTCCTCTCCCCCATTTATCCCTGGGTAACACAGAGGCTGACAAGCCTACTGGTCTGCTCAACCCCATGCAGCAAATAAGCACCCAGTCAGCCTGGGTCTGTCCAAGGCCGATTGTCCTGCGTCCGGTTGGGTCTCACACAAGAATTGCTGGACGGCAGCAGGCTGGAGTGGAAAGGGACGTGGTCCAAGGTCCTGACCTCAGGGCAATGCCCTTTCATTTCAACACCAGTCAGGGTGGTCATATGGTAACACGTGAATATGTTTTTGAAACTAACATTGGCCTTCATGGCATGCCTTGTCGTTCTAGGGGTCATTTATTACCCCACAAACCACTCTAGAAAAGCGCCCACATTTTCGATTCTAAAACAGTTTCAAGATTGGTTGGATGCCAGCAAACGCTTTCAGGGAAAGCCTGTTCTTTGAGGTGACCCTGTAGGATACTCACGGCAGGTGAAGTCTTGCCTATAAAACAGCAAGGTTTTCTGCAATATGGAAACACCACCTGTGATTTCACAGGCCGGCAGCAGGGTTGTGGGGGAAAGACTGGCTGTGGGGTGAGCCCAATCCGGACTCCGACCCTCATTCCCAGGTAGAGGACTTGGCATCCCTGCCTGCAGGCTGGGGTCGGGGCACCACACCCCATTCTATCATGGGGGTTCATGCATAATGACCTAGGGACACCCAAGACAGGGCCAGGGTGGAGCATGTTGCTTGCATTCCTATGGGCCAAAAGAAGAAGGAGAAAAGACCTCTGTGTGGCCAGCGAGTCCCTCCCAATTCGAGACATAAAGTGTCTGATCCTCGGGAACCACACACACCTCATAAACAGATGGGAGAAGCAGAGAGAGAACTTGTGCCTGGGATAACCTCACTGAGCTTGTAAAGACGTGAGAAGCAGACTGGCCAGGCTGTGAGTGGAAACTGGTCGGCTGGTCATCAGCTCTCCTGAGCATCAGTTACAGATACAAGGGCTCATTCCAAGAAGGGATGAGGTCTGACCCGGAGAGCTCATCCATCTATGACGACGTCCGCTCTGCCCGTTGGCCCGTCATTCCCATGAGGCTGAGTTCCTGCCGCCATGATACTGTCAATGAGTAGATGGAGCTGAATTAAGTCGATCTCAGGCTCCCCAAACCAACCTGCCACTCAGGGAGGAGAGAGAGTGAAGCTGAGCAAGGGCCAGTTTAGGTGGCCAGGAACATGCTTCAACCTTAGGGTATGGAGGCGCCACGCAGCAATGGCCTAGTGACTGGCCCTGGGTCTGTGGGTTGACCCCATCACAGCCAGCAGGGTCTTCTGGCTCTCAGATGGTCTTGCTCACATGTCTGCAGCCTCCTCTGGGAAGCTGGGAGGCTGGGGGTCCGGGAGGCTGTGTTCTTACTCTGTGGGGTTTCTCTGGACTGAATCGTACCCCTCAAATTCATATGTTGAAGCCTTAACCCACAATGTGACACTGCTTGGAGATAGGGCCATTCACAGAGTGATTAAGATTAAGTGAGGTTCTAGCAGTAGGGCCCTCATCCAATGGGATTGTGTCCCTGTAAGAGGAGAAAGGGAGACCAGCTCTCTCGCTGTGTCTGCCATGTGAGGACACGGTGGGAAGGCAGCTGTCTACAAACCAGAAACCAATCCTGACTGGCACCCAGACCTCAGACTTCCAGCCTCCAGAACTACGAGAAAATACATGTCTGTAATTTAAGCCACTCAGCCTATGGCATTTTGTCCTGGCAGTCCAGTAAAATGAAGGCAGGATTCTCTGCATTCAAACAGGGGCGAGACTGGGTTCTGCCACGTGGGGGCCTCAGGGGACCGTGAGGGTGACCAGGGAAGCTGCCAGGCCTCTGGAGACCTGGGCTAGGAACACACATGACCTCACGCCTGCCACTTCTGTTGGTCAGACCCAGCCCTGGTTAAGAGAGTGGAGATGGAAGCTCCACCTGTTGCTAGAACGGGCCGTGACGGTGTGTAGCTGTTTGCAATCGACCACACTTCCTAACTGGGGGCAGACCCGGATGTGTGTGTTCTGTTTTTTTTAATTAATAGACTTTATTTTTTGAGTAGTTTTAGGTTTACAGGAAAATGAATGAGAAGTACAGAAAGTTCTCATACACCCCCCTGCCAACACCTCCACCTTCACCTCCCAGTTCCCCTGTTGTTAACATCTTGCATGAGTTTGGTGCCTTTGTTGCAATGGGGGAGTCAATATCCACAGATGACTATTAACTAAAGTTCGCAGTTCACTGAGGACTCCCTCTTGCCCTTGTGCAGCCTGTGGGTTTGGACACGTGCACGATGACATGAATCCACTATTACAGTCTCATCCAGAGGAGTTTCGCTGCCCTAAAATTCCTCTGTGCTTCACTTGTCCATGGCTCCCTCCCCGGAACCCCTGGAAACCACTGACCTTTTCACCTTCTCCATTGTTCTGCCTTTCCCAGAATGTCATGTAGCTGGAATCATCCAGTACGCAACCTTTCCAGATTGGCGTCTCTCACTTAGTAGTAAGCATTTAAGGTTCTTTTGTGTCATTTTATGGCTTGATAGCTCCTTTCTTTTAGTGCTGAATAATATTTCACTGTCTGGATGTGCCACAGTCTAGCCACTAATCTACTGAAAGACATCTTGAGCCAGGTGTGGTGACTCACGCCTATCATCCCAGAAGTTTGGGAAGCCAAGGAGGACAGATGACTTGAGGTCAGGAGTTCAAGACCAGCCTGGCCAACATGGTAAAATCCCATGTCTACTAAAAATACAAAAATTAGCGGGGCATGGTGGTGTGCACCTGTAATCCCAACTACTAGGGAGGCTGAGGGAGGAGAATCACTTGAACCAGGGAGGCGGAGGTTGCAGTGAGCTAAGATCGCACCACTGCCCTCCAGCCTGGGTGACAGAGTGAGACTCTGTCTCAAAAAAAATAAAAAAAAAAAAAAAAACCAGACATCTTGGTTGCTTCCAAGTTTGGCAATTATGAATAAAGCTGCTACAAACATTCGTATGCAGGTTTTTGTGTAAACAAAAATTTTCAAACCATTTGGATAAATATCAAGGCATGTGTCTTATGGTAAGAGGATATTTAGCTTGTAAGGAACTACTACACTGTCTTCCATAATGGCTCTATTATTTCTCATGGTGCAGATTTCCCTTCAGCCATATCTTTGCCGGCACTTGGTGGTGTCCATGGTTTGGACTTTGGCCATTCCGACGGGTGTGTGCTGACATCTCATTGTTGTTTTAACCTGTAGTTCTCTAACGACACAACACTGGGCGTAGTCTCATATGCTTCTTTCCTTCTATATGTCTTCTTTGGTAAAAGGTTGGCTCAAATTTTTTTGTCCATCTCTAAACTGGATTGTTTTCATATTGTTGAGACAAGAGAGTTCTCTAAAGATTTTGGACCAGTCTTTTATCAGATATATGCTTTGCAAATTGTTTCATCTCTGAACAGCATCTATTGAAGAGCAGAAGTTTTTCATTTTAATGAAATAAAACTTATCAGATTTTTTTAAATGGATTGTGATTTTTTTTGTTGTAAAGAAAAAGTCACCATCAAATCCAAGGTTACCCAGGTTTTCTCCGGCATTATTTTCTAGGAGTTTTATGGGAGTGTTCTACATTTAAGTCTATGATCCATTTTGAGTTAAATAAACGCAGGTTAAATAAGCTCTAGCCTTATACACTTTGGGGGACCGTCTTTATGAGGAGAATACAAAGTCACAACTACCAAATTTTCTATAGGGGCTTTTGAAGCTATCCTGCAGGAGAAGAGCCCTGAAGGTCAGACTTTCTCAGTTGCAGGGTGAACCTGACCCACTTCACAGGTGAGGCTGGGGTGCGGTGGCCTCAGCAAGATGGCTGCAATGGCACTGACACCCAAACCAACCACAATCCTGAGGCCAGGGCAGCTGGCCCAGCAGGGCAGCCCTGGGCCCTGAAACTCCTTGTGGCTGAGGTAGGTCATTGTACTTTCCCACCCTTTATGGTCCTCCAAGCTCCAGCGAGGCCTTCTAGGATCTCAAGGTCAACACCTCCTGCTCCATTCAGCTCTCCCTGTCCGAGCATCTTGCAGAGTCTCCAGAAACACCTGAGAATGGAGACACCACCCACTCTGTATTCAGATTCCCCCATGATCCCATCTGCCCCAAGGTGGGCAGAAACCCAGCATTTAAGTGCCCCCAACACCTAAGCAAGCCTCACTTCCTGGCCCTCTCACGATCTCAGTTCAATCACTGAATCTCTGGGGACCTTTTGGAGGGGTGGTGGAGGTGGTTTGGAAAGCCTGGTCATTCTCTAACACACCTGAAGTCATTGCATGTTCTCAGCAGGCACTTTCCATTTGCAGTTCTTCCCAGAATCCCAGGGATTCTGAAAAAGCAAATGACAGACTAGAGCCCCTGTTCCTCTCCCTGTCAGGCGTCACCCTCAGAAGGAGGTGGGGTGTGGAGTGTCACCCACCGGCCATGCCAGCAGGGAAAGGAGGGGACTCACCACTGAGCCCAGGGACAGGCTTTGGGGTCATCTAATGATAGTAGTTTGGGCCTCTGGACAGTGAGTTCATGAAATCTTGATTCTTTCCTGTTGTGGTAAACTTTTGATCGCTTAGTTTTAGCAAAAATTCCATGACCAGGGGAGGAAAGGCTCATCAAAGTATCTGTCCTTTTGTCCTGGGAATCCGACCCTTCAGATAGTTGGAGTGTGTTGGGTAATGGGATAGGGACTCTGGGGGCGGAGGAGGAGTGTGGGTGCTGATGATCTCACCTGACTTCCCTGGAGCCCGCAAAGTCTGAGGCTCCTCTTCTCACACCACTTCTCCTGCATCAGTCAAAGCTGGGCAGCCTATCCAAGATCAAAGCAGCATGAGAGACAGGAAGGCAGAAGGAGGTCACCTCAGCTTCTGCTTCCCAACGTCAAATTCTATGGACATCCACACAAAACCTTTAGAAAAACGACCTGAAAAGAAACATATTTAAGTGGTGCATCTTTAGAATCTAAGGTTTGGTGCTTGAGAGAGTCCTTCAGGTTTCAGGGTCCATCCTAGAGAGCTCTGCCAGTCAATCCACCCACAATAGCACTTCTGTATGTATATATATATATATATATAAAATCTCAGCTTTTATTTTAGATACAGGGAGTACATGTGCAGGTTTGCTACCTGGGTACATTGTGCAATGCTGAGGTTTGGGGTATGACTGATCCCCTCCCCTAGATAGGGAGCATGGTACCCAACAGGTCATTTTTCCACCCTTGTTTCCTCCCTCCCTCCCCATTCGAGTAGTCCCCAGAGTCCATTGTTGCCATGTTTATGTCCATGAGTACTCGATGTTTCTCTCCCACTTAACAGTGAGAACATGCGGTACTTAGTTCCCTGTTCTTACATTAATTTATTTAAGATAACAGTCTCTAGGTACATCCATGTTGCTGCAAAGGACATTGATACGGTTTGGCTGTATCCTCACCCAAATCTCATCTTGAATTGTAACTCCTGCAATTCCCGTGAGTCATGGGAGGAACCTGGTGGGAGGTAATTGAATTAAGGGGGTGGGTCTTTCCCCTGCTGTTCTTGGGATAGTGAATAAGTCTCAAGAGATCTGATGGTTTTAGAAACGGGAGTTTCCCTGCACAAGCTCTCCTCTTTTTGCCTGCTGCCATCCATGCAAGACGTGACTTGCTCCTTCTTGCCTTCCACCATGATTGTGAGGCCTCCCCAGCCACGTGAAGCTGTAAGTCCATTAAACCTATTTATTTTGTAAATTGTGCAGTCTTGGTTATGCCTTTATCAGCAACATGAAAACAGGCTAATACAGACTAATTATGGCTATGTAATACTCCATAGTGTATATATACCACGTTTTCTTTATCCCATACACCACTGATGGGCACCTGAGCTGATTCCACGTCTTTGCTACACCATAGCATTTCCAAAGGGCTCTGTTTACGAAAATCCACTAGAAAGTCTGTCTGGAAACTCATTGTTGTCTTTATCTGAGGCCACAGGCTGATGGGCTCCTCAACTTCTATTCCTGGAGGATCTGTGGACCAGAGGCATCAGCCCTATCCCTATTGACTGAAAAAAATACTCAAACTGCTGGGCTGGAGTCTCATCTCCAAATAAGATAGGAAAAGTTAGGCATGTCTTTCTCTTCCTTCAGTGAGAAAAAGACACATCTCTGAAGTCCGACAAGATGTTCAGGGTCAAATTCAGCAAGTCCCCATTTGTGGCAAACCTGTCATTTCAGAGTCAAATCCTTTCTGCACCAGGGCAAGGCATGGGGCAAGACACCTAATAAGTCACTGGCCCTGTGACTGTTCTTGGGCACCAAAAGCCCCCATCCAGCTGGGCTTCCTGGGTGTCCCGCCCCAGTGTGGAAGGCATGGTGATCCTTGGTGCCCAAGAGAAGCCACAGGGCCAATGGCTTATCCTACTAATAAGGGACACATTGAGGGAACAGTCAACCCTCTAAGAGTTCAAAAATTACCAAATGTATTGTCAACTGTAAACCCAATGCAGACAGTTTATCTGAGAACTTCAAGAAGACAATTTGTTTTAAGAAAGAGATTCTTGGAAACGTGCTGGTTTATCCTATTTTCCTAATGAAGAATGATGAAATTAAAGCAATGTCAATCACATTGTTTGCATAGGTAAAGTTTCCTTGCACCTAGAACCGGAATGATAATACCTAATTTGAACAGTTCTTTAGAGACTTCACAGGCACTGCATATTGAAGGAACCCAGCAGAGAACCTGGGACATGGTGAGTAAGAAGCAAATAGGAGCCTCGGAGACCAAAGACTGCAATTATGCAGACAGCCCCTTGCTCTGGGAACTGTCCCCTGGTCCCTCAAAGAAACGAGCCAGTCCCTAATTCCTGATGCCATTTCTTACTTGGTGATATCAGTGTGGTTTTCCTTCCTAGGACCTGCCATTTTTATGTAAAACAATAACTTTGCATTCCAGGTGCCTTCTACCCGGGGGAGTCTGTTGCAGGCCTGCCGAGTACACACTCTGTTTTCCCTCCTGACTCTCAGCACAGTTTAACAATTCATTTCGCGGGAAGGGCCAGCCAGGCAGTCTGTGGGTTCAGGTGGCTGCCCTTCCGTGCCTGGAGTGAGCACACGGCATCGCCCGACCTTGAGAGGGCAGGCGGACGGTGAAAAATGAAGCTCCGCACTTGATTCATGAATCGCCGCGTTAGGCTGAACATAATGGAAGCAAATTATGCACAAAAGAGCTGTGGTTTGGATGAGTGATCATTAAAGTTTTGAGCTCCTGTTTTCAGCCTAATCCACTAGAAAATTAACTCATGTGGGGCAGGTAGTGTGGTTTTCCTTCCAAAAAGCCACTCCTGCTATCGTGTTTGGCCGGGCTCCTGTGTTTTGTGGCTGAGTTCCACGCTATTAGTTTCCTCATGGAGGAGCTCCAGGGGCTGCCCCAGGACACCCCAACCCCACTGAAGCAGCGTCTGGGATCAGGGACAAAACTAATGAGCAAAAATTAAAGTATGAACAACATCTGTTGCTCAAAGAACCACACGTGCAGGAGTGAAATGCCGTGGGCAGTTTGTTAACGCGCCTGTGACCTTCATGAAGAGAAGGTCTTCGTTACCCTCTGGGGTGGGGATCACACCTCCGGATGCTCCAAACTGCAGACTCCTCTCCCAAGAGCTTCGTCAGCCATGGTTGTTTTGGAGCTTACCTAACCTTCTAGTTTCTTTTTTCTTTCTTTTTTTTTTTTTTTTTTTTTTGAGATGGAGTCTCGCCCTATTACCCAGGCTGGAGTGCAGTGGCACAATCTTGGCTCGCTGCAACCTCCACCTCCCGGATTCAAGTGATTCTCCTGTCCCAGCCTCCCGAGTAGCTGGGATTACAGGCACGCGCCACCACGTCCAGCTAATTTTTGTATTTTTAGTAGAGATGGGGTTTCACCATGTTGGTCAGGCTGGTCTCGAACTCCTGACCTCAAGTGATCTGCCCGCCTCGGCCTCCCAAAGTGTTGGAATTACAGGCGTGAGCCACCGTGCCTGGTCTCTATTTTCTTAAAAGTAGGAATATGCACTTGGAATTTGTTTGTTTGTTGAGGTGGTTTTGCTCCTGTGGTCCAGGCTGGAGTGCAATGATGGGATCTCGGCTCACTGCAACCTCTGCCTCCCGGGTGCAAGTGATTCTCTTGCCTCAGCCTCCCTGAGTCCCTGAGTTGCTGGGATTACAGGTGCATACCACCATGCCTGTTTTTTTTTTTTTTTTTTTTTGGGGGGGGGGGGATTTTTAGTAGAGACGGGGTTTCACCATATTGGCCAGGCTGATCTCAAACTCCCAATCTCAGGTAATCCACCAGCCTCGGCCTCCCAAAGTGCTTGGATTACAGGTGTGAGCTACTTGCACCCGGCCTGGGATGTATTTTTTAAACTTTAGTGACCTGACTAAGGAGTCCCTGTGGGCCCTGGTTGTTCTCTGCAGCCTTCCTTGTGAGCTGGAGGGCTCCTTCCTCACTGTGGGTGCTGCAGAAGCAGAGGGGTCATGGGGGCAAACCCTGAAGAGAGCGGTTCCCCTCGCCGGCAGCCCTGTAAAGATGAGCAGGGTGCCCCCATAAGTGGCTTATTTAAGCTTGCGAAGGCCAAACAGATCCCCAGCCCCCATCTCTGCTTTCACTGGGGCCACGTAAAAGGAGGCCAGGGGACACTTGCAAGCCCCTGGGCTTGGCAGATTCACCTCAGGATGCTCCGTGCCTGTTGAACCCTGGGCAAGGCATCTTGATACCTGGGCGACCAAAAGGGAAACCACCACTGAGAAATTTAAGTCTGTGCTTAATTAAGACATTTAAGCTTAGGTGCAGTTCCTAGATCTGATGGCTGTGTATGTTCATCTGTATGTTTGGAAACTGAAACTGACATGAAATATAAATACAGAGTCAAGTGCGGAACTTTTCATGGCCCCAAGTCCAGCTTTTCTCAAAATCCCCTGAGGCTGAGGAGACACAGATTGGACCCGGCTTGTGGGAAAAATCACAACCCATGATGTGCTTTGGAATAAAAGACACAAAGACTGCGGCCTGTGAAGTCATCATGGCAGCGGTTTCTGCCTGCACCGTTTGGGCTTCAGTCACCCCAGGGACCCCACTTGTCCCTGCAGGGACCGGCAGGTGCATCGCTGGCCCTCATGGGCCCACAGAGGGGTGTGGGACACCTGGCTCCACACCCCAAGCATAGAGTCACTGTTGTTCAGTGGAGAGTTATGCCTGCTGTGAGCAGAGCAACACATCTGGGTGCAGGCCTCCCTTCCTGGGAAACAAGCAGAAAGCAAAAACAAGCATCTTAGGGCCCGGCACGTGAGGCAGTGAGAGTCCGCATGTTCCTGAGGGCAAGGACTTTGTTATTATGAACATTACACAGGCAAGAAAACAGAGGGTGCTAACCCGGGAGCTGTTCACTGCCTTGCTCCATGTGGTGAAGCTCTAGGGAGGGTCAGAGAGGATCTGTCCACGCCCCGGAGCTCACTGCTTTGTCCATTGTGTGTGGCCCTCGTGCAGGCTGGAGGTGGGCCTGAGGGCACCAGGCACAGGGTGGCACTAGGAGGAGGCCTCCAAGAGCCTTGTCCTCCCACACACAACCATCACAGCCTTCGCCAAGACGCCGGCACTCACCATTCCTCCCGCAGGGCCTGGGCTCAGACGGGGCCATGTCTGGTGCCGGTTTCTCTGATGCCGAGGATGTTGCGTTTGCATCTCTGTGATGAGAGCCTTTGTCCTGATTCCTGGAACCCTGGGCACCATCCTCCATGACAGGACCCAGTTGTGACCCTCTGAGGGTTTCTCCGGCTGGCTCTTTAAAGACTCCTGGTTTGAGGTTGCAGTCTCTGTGGGGCCTGAATAACATGGAGCTGGACTCGTGGTGTTTATGGGGACGCTCTCACAGTGCCTCCTGGCAGCCTGGTAAGGCAGCCGTGTCAGAGGACGTCCAAGTGCTGCTTGTTTTAACAGTGAGTTTGAAGAAGGGCGGGCACAGGGGGATTAAACCAGCAAGGTCCCCAAAGGGGGGCATGCTCAGGACCCACCAGCTCTCACTCCCCCATTCAGGGACCTTTCTCATGCGTCACTGAAATACATGGTGGGTGCTCTTGGCTTGTGGACGTTGTAGTAAAGATCCAGTCCTTCCTGGGAACACGCAGGACAACTGAGTGAAGAGAGGCTGGGGCCCCGAATCTGACTGCCTGGAAAAATGGCCAGCCATCCTTTAAACTGTACCAGAAACACAGAATCTGAGTAATGATCATTGTAAAAGACATGTTTTCCTTCAGGAAGATCCTTTCTGCTATTAACCATTTTTGAACTCTTTGATAATGAAAAGGGAAAGTCGGGAGAAAGAAATCGTTAGGAAAGGCAAGTGCCTTCCTCTTGATCTGAGAAGCCCATGGAAATTCCTCTGGAAGAGGAGCCCCGGTTGGCACACCTGTCAGGGAGACCTCGAGGGCTGCGCTGCGTGCTGCGTGCTCCTCCACTGCTCATTAATCACAGCCTGTTACTGTAATTTTAATGAATGTTTATCTTATTTTCTTTGTGTAATCCAATTACTTTTGTTTTCTTAGCCAGCGTCAGGGATCTCTCTGTTGCCAGCATTCTGCCAGTCAGTCCACTTTAGATAGGAACAATTCAATTCATTATCATTAAGTGACTACTTTTAATACCACTTTGGGGGAAAACCAGTGAAAGAAACTCCACGTGGCACAGCCCTTGCCTGGTTGGGGGGAGGCAGTCTGTTCTGGGCACCTGAGTGCCCCAAGCCATGGTCCTGTGGGTCCCTGATGCCACTCTGAGCTCACAGCTCATTATCAACCTGGCATCTGGCAGCCCCGCTCATGGGGAAGAAATTCAAAGTTAAATGTGAAGGTCGTGAAAATGGTCACTAGTGGAGGGATCCACGCGAACCGACCACTGATGCTGTCATTGGCCAAGGTGCCTGGGGTGGGAGGAATGCCCTGTGTGTATGTGTGCATGCATGCCTATGCATGTATTTGCATGTGTGTTCTATGCATGCAAGCCCATGCATGTGTGTGTGCATGCATGTCCCGCATGTGCGTGTTCGTGTGTGTGCATGCGTGCCTATTCATGTTTGTGTGTTCTGTGCTTGCACATCCATGCATGTGTGTGTTCTGTGCATGCACGCCCATCCATGTGCGTGTTTTCTGTGCATGCACACCTATTCATGTGTGTGTTCTGTGCATGCATTTCCAGCATGGGCATGCTTGTGTGTGTGCATGCATGCCTATTCATGTTTGTGTGTTCTGTGCATGCACACCTATTCATGTGTGTGTGTTCTGTGCATGCATGTCCAGCATGTGTGTGCTTGTTTGGGTGCATGCATGACTATTCATATTTGTGTGTTTTGTGCATGCACACCCATGCATGTGTGTGTGTGTTCTGTGCATGCACACCCATGCATGTATGTGCATGTGCATTCTGTGCATTTACACATGTGTGTGTAAACAGGAGGCCACCATGTTATTCCAATGACCCCAACCCTCTCTTGTAACTCGCGCTGCTGGGGGCAGCAACCAGGAGATCACAAGCAGGGACAGAAAAGAGCCCAGACTCCTGGTTCCTCAAGTCAGCAGAGAAGACAGCAGCAGCTGCAGCAGCCGTTTCCACTTGATGATGTGTGAGATGTTAGAAACCCGCTGCTTTCTATCTCTCGGGAGCCAATGCTGGTAGAGTCCAAGACTAGAAACCATACCCGACATTCTTTACCTGCTTCTCCGGACCAGCCCCTTTAGCACATGCTGAGGGAAGGAGGTTTCTGCCTACCTTGTTCCCCAGGGAGACTTTCTGCCAGTTTCTGTGGAGCCCCCGGAGTTCAGAGCCTCCCTGCTGGCTGGAGGGGTGCCGGGGCTGTTGTGCGAGCCACTCGGAGGCCGCAGTGCAGCACAGAGGGGCCTCAGACCTAGGAAGGAGATAACTGAGCATAACCGGAGGCCTGGATAGAGGGAGCAGAAACACAGAACAAAGTATCTTCTAAGTGCCAGGTGATCTTGTCCAAGCAGCAGAAGTAACTGAGAACCACAATCACCCATTGGGGGTCAGCAGATTGCACAGAAGGTGAAGGTCTACATTTACAAGGTAATGGCTTACCCTAGAAAAGTCATTAGAGAACTGCATGGTTGAATTGTACTGGGTGAGTGGATGAGGAGGAAAACAATGGGAAACAGAGAGCTTATCTAGTAATGTCTAGTTGGAGACTAGCCCGGCATCCAAAGTTCATAGGGAAAATGAGCAAAGATTAAGGATTTTGATAGGTAATAAATGCTAAATTATAGAATATTCCTGAACAGTTAGCCAGTCAAAAAGAATACAGTTCTTTCAATATTGACACATCCAGGGGTTTCGTTGAAAATGTGCGCGCTTGGCTGACCCCAACAGCGAGGACTGAAATGCATTCTCACTCTGATGGACAGCATCTTGAATATCCAACACACGGTCTAACGGGCTTCTAATCTTGCGGCACTTACCTCCAGCTTGAGTCCTGTTTGTTTGTTTGTTGTTTGTTTGTTTTTGAGATGCAGTCTCGTTCTTGGCCCCCAGGCTGGAGTGCGATGGCGCGATCTCGGCTCACTGCAACTTCCACCTTCTGGGTTCAAGTGATTGTCCTGCCTCAGCCCCCTGAGTAGCTAGGATTACAGGCATCTGCCACCACGCCCAGCTAATTTTTGTACTTTTAGTAGAAATGGGGTTTTACCATGTTGGCCAGGCTGGTCTAGAACTCCTGACCTCAGGTGATCCACCCACTTCGGCCTCCCAAAGTGCTGGGATTACAGGCATGAGCCACTGTGCCCGACCTGTTTTCACACATTTTTGGAGGAAAGATAGTTCACAGAGAGCATCTGCTGCTATGAGTGGATTCTCAACGTAGTCAAAAGTGTGCGTTGTACTTTTCTATCTGCTACTTATTAAAGCACAAGAATCAGCGGCAATTTTCTCAAACGTCTCTGAACTATGTGGACATAATGACAGGAAATGATTCACTCGAAAGTATTGCTTGAATCCTGGAGCAGCAAACAAATGCAAGGAAGCATTATTACAAAAGCGTTTTGTGTATTTACTTATTTCAATAACATTGAAAATAATCCCTGACATTGTTTGGAGCAAACATGTGCAAAGACACCATTCTGTGTAGACAGATGACCTTGGGGGTTTGTTAAAATTTGAATTCTGATTCAGGATATGAGGTTGGGGTTAATTCTGAGATCCTCACGTCTGACAAACTCCCAGGCGATGCTGATGCTGCCAGACTGTGTATTGAGTCCAGGTGATGCCGGACTGTGTTGTGAGTGGTGAACATTTCCAGAATAGGCCTTGAAACTGCCTCTGTTCCCCAAGCCTTGTGGAAGGCGTCGGGATCACCGCCTACCGCATAGAGATGAGAGGAGGATTCGACCCGCTGAAACATGGAATGTCTTTGTTCTGTCTGACACCGAACCAGCAAAAAACTATTGGCTATTGTTAACACTGTTGAGTGTTCTTTATTTAATCATTGGGTGGTGCTAGATATATACTGATATCCTAATCTTGGGAAAAATATTGCTTATCTCACAGTTAAAAATTGCTGTTTTATTGTGAATATGTAAAAATAAAATCATAATTTTCAAAGACTCAAAACATATTATTTGGTATTAAAAGTTTGATAGGTAACTACTGCATTTTATTTATACTGTATTTGAAGCATTCTAGATACTTAGACAATTTTTTCATAAAAGCCGTCTTCTAATGTCTTGATCTGTGAAAAGGAACCTCAATTAAAGCATGAAATAATGAAATAAACTATCGTTACATTGGTTTCTCTAGCCACAAATGTATACAGGAGGCTAATTAAATATCACCACATTAAATGTATAATTTATCTCTATTCTATGATTGCTGCTTTTATTTTAAGTGGAAAAGTTTCAACTTGAAGTACTTTGACTTTTAAACTACTTCTATATATGTTTTATAGTCATGCACAACTAGGGACACAAGGTGGGGTTTTCTTTTTTTTTTTTTTGAGACGGAGTCCCGCTCTGTCGCCTGGGCTGGAGTGTAGTGGCTGGATCTCAGCTCACTGCAAGCTCCGCCTCCCGGGTTTACGCCATTCTCCTGCCTCAGCCTCCCGAGCAGCTGGGACCACAGGCCCCCGCCACCTCGCCAGGCTAGTTTTTTTTTTTTTTTTTTTTTTTTTTTTTTTTGTATTTTTTAGTAGAGACGGGGTTTCACCGTGTTAGCCAGGATGGTCTCGATCTCCTGACCTCACGATCCGCCCGTCTCGGCCTCCCAAAGTGCTGGGATTACAGACTTGAGACACCGCGCCCGGCCACAAGGTGGGGTTTTAAGAGGCAGGGTTGTGAAACTGAAACCATACGAATTTGACTCGAGTCATTTGACGACGAATATTAAACCTGTTCCTTAACCCTTGCTGCACAGGTGCACAACTGGAAAGCCACTGAAAGTGCCCGTGGTAGTCTTCGCTGAAGAATTCCAATTTCTTCATGTTTGGAGTGTAGCCCCGCATTGGTAATTTTTGGAGCTCCTAATGGAACCCAGAGTTTAGAACCATGGCCACAGCAGCATGCTCTGATGTGCTTTTGTGTTTTTCTCCACATTATGTACGTTGGGAAGCTACTAGAGAATCAAGTTTTCTTGATCGTCCAGGGACGATCATTAAAATCCAAGGTGAACTGGAGTAAACACATTTTAGGCACTTCTGTTCCCAAATTCTATAGATGCAGAGTGTGCAGTAAGTCTGTCTACTGTTTATATACATTTGGTTTAATTGCTAGAATTTTTTTTTTTTTTTTTTTTTTTTTTTTTTTTTTTTGCTGCAATCCTAAAGGGCTTAGCGAATAAGGAGAAAAATAACCAATAGTCAATCAAGTTTCTCCTTATCTAGGATTTGTTCTCTTGCCTGTGTCCACAGCTTTGGGAACTTTACTGCACCCAGGATTTGTGCCCTGGGATGAGCATGTGGTTAAAGATGAAAGTTGTACAGAGGCCCTCCAGCTGTGGAAGAAACCCTGGCCCAGGCAACTTACTCTCCACGTGAAGATGAACTGAATGTGAGGACCAAGGACTGGCAAGTGGAGTGTCCTAGCTCTACAGACAGAAGTGAATCCCTAGAGCAAGAAATACGGCATGTAGCTGACTAAATCACAACAAGGAAACAAACACAAAACAACAACAACACAAAGGAAAACACACAACTCTTCTCACTTGCCATGACTGTTCTTTGCAAAGGAACATTGATCTGGGTGTCCAAATCCATCATGCATCCTTTCTCTGCTTTGCAAGCTGAAAGGATCTAGGAAGTGATGTTTATTATCTTCTCTGTTGACGACATACTACTTTGTGAGCGCTCTTACATTGATTATAGTATTCCTGTTTAAGTATTTTCTTAATACACTTCTCTTGCATTTAACTTCGTATTTCCTACATTTTTGTATAAGTTATATTGCAGAGTGTCAGTCATGTATGCATTTTATCCTCCAAAGTAACCAACACAATAATTTGCTTAAGAAGACTATCAAGAAGAATTGGTTTTAATAAAATGTATTTTAAGACATAGAGAAGAAATTAAAAACCATTCATATGTTTAAAACTAAAAATGAAAAGTCTCATCATTGAAATTAACTAAGGAGTGACATAAAGATGGCAGAATAGGAGGTCCTCAGTTTCAGTCCCCCTCTCAAAAAGTCTAACTAATGACTATCCACGGAAAAGAACACACACAAGATTTTTGTGAAAAATCCCAAAATTCAAGAGTGAAGTTGAAATATCCTCTTCAACCACAGAGCTGTGAAAAGCAGCATTAGAGGAGTAGGAGGAACAGTTTCACTTCGACAACAGCACTCCACCCCACTCTCAACAGAGAGGATTCCCCTGGGCCTGTGGTTTCTAGAAAGGGTAAAAGAAAGTCCAAGGTGGGCGTTCAGCTTCCCTAGCTTTCTGGGGTTCTTGCCAGGAGGCCCTACTTCTGTTTCACCTCACAGGGAACACTGAAGTTACCTGTAGGACTAGACCACTGAGGGCTGGCTAGAAACAACATGGAAGGTGGGTACACAGAAACAAGGACATGCAGCTTCACAGTAGCTCTGTGTTCCTCCCAGTGATAGCACCCGACCACAGATGCCAGCCAACAGCACAACCCACACACAAGGCTGAGCTAGTTGCTTCCAGAAGCATGGTTGAAGGTTCCACCTGGCTTGAATCCCCAGCCAGCCACCCTGCTCAGCCTCAGAGCCCATCCCAACCTCTGACCTGGCATGGAGGCTAGCTGAAACCATGGATTTCTGCAGAGCATAGTCTCTGACAACCGATCCTGAGTAGCCAAATAGTGATCCCAACCAATATCAGAGCTTAGTATTTAGTCCTGCCAAACTGCAAAATTCAAAGAGTGGTGCCACCTGGCCAAGGAATACAGCCTTTGGCCCTGCCCACTTAGAGGCAAGAGTAGTGCTCAGCCAGGAGCTCTACCTGATAGCAGACCCAGTCAGTGGCCTCACAGGACAGTAGAGCCCAGTCAGCAACCCCACATGACCTAAGAGTGCAGGCAGTGGCCCAGTCCAACTAGAGAGTCTGATGGCAAGCTCTGTCTGCCCATTGTTGGCACTAGCTGGCCCATCCAGAACCACAGGCTAGACTAAGAGTAAAGGTCTATGTCTACCAAAAAACAACTATACATGCCAGAAGAGATGGCTTCTTCCTCAAATCAACAGATGCCAATGCAAGTACACAATGACTATTAAGAATCAGGGAGTTTTTGACACCGCTAAAGGAAACTAATAAGGATGCAATACCAAACACTAAATAAATGGAGATCTATGAATTGACTGACAAAAAATTCAAAATATACCTCTTAAAGAAGTTAAGTGACCTACAAGGAAATACAGATAGAAAACTAAGTAAAAATTGAAAAGTAACAAATGAACAAAATGAGACATTTGACAAAGAAATGTAAATAACCACCCTAAAAGCAAACAAATAGAAATCCTAGAGATGAAGCATAAATGATTGAACAGAAAAATTCAGTAAAGTTTTGCACATAATCAAGCTGAAAAATCAGTGACCTCAAAGACAAGACTTTTAAATTATCCAGTCAGAGGAGGAAAAAGAAATATAAAAAGATGAAGAAAGCCTATGGAAACTATGGGACACCATCAAGAGAACCAATGTTCGTATAATAGGCATTCCAGAAGAAGAAGAGTGCACATGAAACATTCTCAATGATAGATCATACTTAGGTCAATTGTTAACAAATTTAAGAAGATTGAAATCTTATCAAGTTTATTTTCTGACCACAATAATACATAACTAAACATCAATAACAGGAAGAATCTTGGAAAATTCACAAATGTTTGAAAGTTACATGACATGTTCCTGAACAACCAATGGGTCAAAGAAGAAATCAAAAGGAAAATAAAAATATCTTGAAAAAAACACGACATACTAAAACTTACGGAATGCAGAAATGTAGTTCTAAGGAGAGGGTTTATAACAATAAGCATCTATATCAATAAAGAGAAAGATGTTAAATAAATAACTTAGCATTACACTTTAAGGAACTAGAAAAAGAAAAAGCAAAGCCTGAATTTAGCAGAAGGAAGGAAATAATAAAGATCACAGCAGAAACAAATGAAAAAGAGAATAGAAAATCGATAAAACTAAAAGTTGATTTTTTGAGAACATAAACAAAATGGACAAATCCTTAGCTAGAGCAACTAAGAAAAAAAAAGAGGGGAGACTCAAATAAATATAGTCAGAAATAAAAGAGGAAACCTTGCAACTGACACTACAGAAATACAAAGGGTCCTAAGAAACCACTATAAACAATTACATGCCAAAAAATTGGATGATCTAGAAGAAATGTGACTACACAGGGTCAGGTTTGGGGACTTGGTGGAAAGGAGATGAGAACGGTTTCAGATGTGAGTGTGGGAGGTGTCCATAGAACACCAAATAGAGACAGCCAGCAAGCTTTGTCCAGATGACTTCGGAGCTCAGCAGAGAAGGCTGAGCACAAGCTAGAGACTTGTGAGGGATTGGTCAGTAAAGATGTGAGGATCTCAGTGAGGGAAGTTGACGTCACCAGTCAGGTGAATGTGAATAGGAATAGGAAGGAGGCCCCAGGAAATGTTTTAATGTTGCTGCTATTTAAGGTCAAGACAGCGAAGGAAGACAACTTGGAAAGGAGCTGAGAAGCAGTAGCAGGGGAGGTAGAGAGAAAACCACGACTGCCTGCAAACACGAAGGAAAATGTTATTCTGACCCCAAGTCTCTCCAGAATGGAGGGCTCTGTAGAGTGTCTAAGGGCTGTTCCTCTGTCTAAGATTGGACAAGATGATCACAGATTTTCAAACCAATGTAGCAACCCCTGTTCTATGTTGAAGTCCCACTTCTTCCCTGGGACGTGATGGGTCTGCCCCTGAAGGGGCAGAAAGAACCAGAAGGGTCCCTGGATGGGCACATATACACCAAGGCACAGTGGATGTTTCTGTCCAATCCCCATGATATTCAGTTTTTAGGAAGACTAGAGAAAACAACAAACAAAATATAATAAAGAGAAAGGAAGGAAGAGAGAGAGAAAGGGAGAAGGAAGAGAAAGTTAGTGCATCACTCAGTCTCTCAGAGCACTATTGGCATCTTATTTCAATAGTTCATGTCTACTGGTGTTTATTTCGCAGAAACGGACATCACAGAATAACGTCCAGATGCACATGCGTCACTTGGCTGCCTCCAGATTCCAATGTTTGAAGTTAACTACTGGACTCTTTGGGATTTGCTGCTGGGCTCTGTGTTCTGTGCTTTCATGAACAGCATCAACATTTACTCACTGCTGCTCATTTAAGTGGCACCCTGCTCATTGTCTTTCCCTAGGGATGATTCATTTCCCCAGCTGCCTAGTGTCCCTTTGAGCTGAGGAACCAACCTCCATCTCCCAAGGGGCACCCAAGTCTCCATTGCCATCTCAAGGTGCATCTCTCTTACCTTGGAATCATCTTCCCCCATCAGCCATTAGCAGTCAGAAACCATCAAGTCATCCCTGAGCAAATATTAAAACATCAAACCCACCATACTACTCAGCACACACACTAAAACCATCAACCCTAATTATGTTTTATGTTTGCGCAAATCTTACACATTTGTTTTATGTTTTCATGTGTATATTTGCTTCAACGTTATCTCTTTTAAATTGTTAACTAGAGAGCAGAGAAGTATATTTTTAATGATGTTTGCACAAGGCTTAGCATTAAATCTCAACTAGAAGAACAAGGTCAAATCAAGTAATTCAGGGGAGTTCAAACATGTACATTTTTCCAAATCAACAATTTAAAATGTGTATTATGGTGTATCTCTTGTCCATGTAGGTATCAGAAGCTAACATTTATTCAGTGCTTACTACACGTGTGTGCCTTTTCGATGCATTTATGTCTCCCGGTATAATAAAAGCAGACATTATTATTACCTGCACCTGACAGGTAAGGTTCTTAAAGCACAAAGCATATCACTAATTTGCCCACATTTACACTGCCGGTAAGCTGCGGAGCCAAGATTCAAACTTTCTCAGGTGGGACTCTAGTGTATGCTCCCTAAACTCTCTCACTCAGGCTCCTCAGTGATGGCATCTCTATGGTTTTCTAGGCTGCATAGCAAGTTGCCACAAACTTGGTGGCTTAAAACAACATCCATTTATTATTTCAGGATTTCTGTGGGTCACAGAAATGAACACAGCTTAGCTTCATTCCCTAACTCAGGGTCTTAGCAGGCTACAATCCATACGTCAGCCATGGCTGCAGTCTCATCAGAGGCTCAACTGGAGAAGGATCTGCTTTCTAGCTGTTATTACTGGCAGATGTGTCCATCTGCAGTTGTAGTACCAAGGTCTCTATTTTCTTGCTAGCTGTCAGCCAGGGACCACCCTCAGCTCCAAAATGCCACTCTAAGTCACTACTGAATGACATTTTCACAGCATGGCAGCTTCTTCTTCAAAGCCACAAAGGGACCCTCTCACTTGAGTCTGCTGAGTGGCCTCACATGATTACATTATTACCTAATCATGAGAGTGGCAGCCCATCATCTTTGTCACACTTGGTTGGTTAGAAACAAGTCCCAGGCCCCATCCACACTCAAGAGCAGGGGTCACACAACAGCATGACTCATGGGTCACCCTAGTGTGTGTTTGCCTCAATGCTAGTAAGAAAACGGTATTAATGCCGGAACCTCACGGTGTTAACTGCACTTGGTTGAATTTAATCTCCATTAGATCTCAACTTTTCTATCTGTGAATCAAGGAATACAACACTGGAAAGAGACTTGCCTGGTAGGAGACCTGGGCTCTCTCCAGGCTCTGCCACTGACACCCTTGGTAAGCACAAAGAGACCAGCACTGGATGGGCATACTGAGAATGTAATTTATTGTATAAGCCAGAATACTTGGAGAGTGAAAGAGAATAATGTTTTTTTAATTTTTTTTTTGTGGAGATAGGGTCTTGCTATGTTACCCAGGCTGGTCTTGAGCTCCTGGCCTAAAGCAGTCCTCCCACCTCAGCCTCCCAAAGTGCTGGGATTACAGGCAAGCCACCATGCCCAGCCAGCTGAGAACAATTATAATAATAATTCCATGATAAGCCAAACCAGAATCCCCCTGAACAGATGAGGCTCTCTGGCCTTGCTGGTGATACTCACCCCTCGGCACAGCCCTGGGAAGTCCAGAAGTCACAGGGAAGATGGATAATGTGGCAGGGGACTCTGTGCATATGCACGATGACTAGACACAGGTGCAAACCCCACTGCCCACCCTCACCTCCATGCAGTCTTGGATAAGGAGCCCTCTCCCAAGTGCAAGTGAGGACAATTGAATATCTTGCATTAAATCTTTGATGGTATACATAAAATTCTTAGCAAAATGTTTAGAATATGAAAGTCTCTGATGAGTGGTAGCCATTGTTATCACCATTACGAAATGAGATTCAATTCTTACATTGCATTTTGTTGTTATCATTGTGTAACTTGTTGAAAATCAAGCACAAATGAGAAGCCCACCACTTTCGCTGGAGGTAACAATCTTTCCCTGAAAATGGGAGCAGGATCTGCAGAAAGAGCCACAGACAAGAAGTGTCTGGTTGGAAATTGAGTGGAGGTGCCTTCTCTTAGAGGGAGCAGGGAGGCTGGGACAGAGAGGGAGGAAGGAAGAGAGATAGGGTTTGGAGGTCCCCGGAGAGGAGCAGAGTGGAGTCACATGAAATGGCCCACAAGCAGACAAGCAGAAAACCTGCATAAATGGATATAGAGATGTGGCCTCTGCAATCCTTTTGATTTGTTTTCACTGCATTTTCAGTAGACATTTTGGCCTCCATGCTCGAACGGTGGGCTCCAGCCACCAGCTGATGCATGGTCCTGGGTAAGTGTGGGATGGACTGAGTGTGGCCAGCCTGTGAAGGGCTGGGGTGAAGTCCCAGTACCTGCAATACAGTCTGGGTGGCAGTCAAAGGTCATGGCTGGGTTCAAACGTGAAGGAAAAGGAGACAAACAGATGTGTTCACAGAGGGAACTCCTGTGGGGGTGACAGATGCATGGGGCTGAGCAGAAAGTGCCAGTGATGAGGTGAGGAAGGAGGCATGGGCCAGGCTCTGGAGAGTGGATACCAGGCTCATGAGGGTGGTGGGCTGGAAGGGAGAGGAGGAGGGAGGAGCCCCATGGCTGGGCAATGGCTTTGCAGGAAACTCACTAGAAACACAACTTACCAAGGCTCTCTCCACAGTCTAAGCAAATTAATTCTCTTATTTAAAACCATCCTGCATCTCTGTCACTGAATCCTGCTTTAATTGTGCACACCAAATGACATTTTCAGATAATTGGCCAAGCACGTTGTCACTGTTTTCCACATATCCGTAGGAGTGGATTTCATGCCACTCACATATTTCTAATATTTCGCACTTACCTTGAAGCTAATTCCTATCTGTTTTTAATATCGTGGCTTTTTGATGATCATAGCTCTGTTCGCAAGTGCCTTGAAGGGGCGTTAAACAAAAGTGCAAGGCATGCAGGGATCCTGTGCTGTTCGGTGTTGCCCTGTCGTGTTCTCTTTCTGACATTAGCATAAAAGAAAATTGCTGGTCATTACAGCATCCTTAACACTCTTACAGTTCCTCAGTACACTATATAAAACTCTTTAATTATTGCAATAAAGTAGAGGCACATATTATCCGTGGTGCATCTTGGTTCCTCTTCTGCAAGTCCCTCCCTGGGGCCTGTAATTGCTTTAGCCAACCATTTACCCAAAGCAAGAGACTAATAGAGAGTATATTATTGTTTAAATAATGCATTTGCTTTGAGTATACAATTACGGAGAGGGGATGGGGAATCATGAGAGGAATATAATTTAGTGTGGATCTTTAGCAAGTGAGTTGGGTGTTTTAGCCAGTTTCTTCCATGTTCTCCTTTCAAAGGCTCTGAAAGGAATCTGTTCATTTCCTTAGCCTGCATCTTAAATAAGGTTTGTCTATGCATGAATGGGGACAAGAATGTGTGGACTTTACTCATTTCTCTTATCCCAGTGATTCATAGCAAGCCCCATACTTTCATTGATTAATCAGTGACCTGCATCAATGACTAATAAATTGAACTAAGTGATAATTTAGTTGTCATTGCCACAGAAGAGAGATGGTTGCCCTTGTTGAGCCAACCAGATTTGAAGCACATTAAGCAGATATTGATTGAGGGTCTGTTATGGGCCAGACACTGTGGGACTGTAAAGATAAATACACTAAAAACATTAACCTTGAGTATCTATAATCTAGGCTGCGTGGAAAGATAAAACACCCCATGGAATAGCATAGTACGCAGCTTGGAAGCTACTGAGAGTCAAATATAAAGAGAGGCAGCCTCAAATGAGCAAGTCATTTCTGCCTGCCTGCAGTGTGGCTACTGAGCTCAGCCTTGACAGACAGGCAGGTGAGCAAACCAGAGTCAATGAAGCACCCGGAGGATCCTGTCCCAGACGGGGGAAACTCAAGACAAGATCCAGGCACAAGCAATGGTTAGGCAACTCCAAGGAGCTCAGAAACTTGGGAGACAGCAGTGTTGGGCAAACCGTGGACCCTGAACTCACATCTCCTCTGGACCAGAGGGCTCTGCGGAGTATGGAGCCTGTTCATGAAGGTAGCTGGTGTGGGAAACCCAGGAAGTAGGTTGAGTTTTTCCCAGGAGCGCTTATAGTCCATCCATAGTCAGATTTTTCAGGCCCTTGAAGGCTTCCTAATCAATGAACTGGCACTTTCGGAAACTGGGATTGTACAGACTTTAAGGCACCTCTGGTCTAAGGAATAATAAGTGTGGTAGGCGATCAGGAGTACCCCAGCGACCCCGGGGCTTGGCAGGCAAGCCAAGGAGGGAGACGCAGAAGGTCTGAGCACCCAGGGAGGCCAGAGCCAGACCAGGCTGCAGAGAAAGCCAGCCAGGTGTGGGAGGGTGGACCACGTGCACCAAGAGAGCACAGCCCCGTCACGGCCTGTGGACGGGAAATCAAGGAGGCCTGGAGGCCGTGCACACTGTGAGCCCCACACCAAGGGGCTGGAGTCCCACATGCAGGGGAAGGTGCGCTGCGGGGGTGGGGATGTGCGGGCTGAGCCTCCTTCTTATGCTGCTACCAGAGCATGGTCGGATCTGAGTTGCAGAAAGAGAAACAGACACCACTCAAAGGACCGCAGTGCAGAGGGTGGGGATTTCCATTTAGTCCAGCTGAGGTTTGCAGGAAGTGCATCCTGGTCAGTCCCTGGGCACCACCCGATGCAATGGCATAAAGAGGAAGAAGACATGACCCGGTCCGGGGGCTTTCCGCAGAGACTGTTAGGGGGGAAAAGGCCTGGGAGCGAAGGTCAGGTTCTCAGCTGGGGTGGAGCAGAAAGCCTGCCTGCACACACGAGGGCAGGTTTGTAGATCTAGGGACTCCCCAGCGGCATGGAAATTGGGCATCGCTGGCCACCTTGTCGTCTAAAGCCCAGTGAGTGGGATTCCAGGACAGCTTCCAGCCATACATGGGGTACTCATGGCGGCCATCACCTTGGGCCACTGCGTAAGTGAACATGGAGGATCCCAGCTAGGAAATTCCTGTTTCGACCTCTCCCACCATGCAGGGTGGCTCAAATCATGCACGGAACTCAGACTTGTCAAGACTAAGAAGGCCTCTCCCTCTCTATCAGCTTATTTTGGAGGATTTTTTTTCAAGAGGCCAAGTGCTTGAGGAACAGGGCGCTGTCGCCAGGCGTCTCAAGTACCATGCTGCTTAATGGCAAAGACGAGATTCCACCGCTCAGTGTGGAACTCAGGGGCAAAGGATCTGCTGCTCTTTTTCTCTCCACGTTGCTTTAAAAGTGGATGCTAATTCTAATACCCAAAGTGCCCTGGTGGCTCTCAAAATCATAGAAAAGAAAATAATTAGCAGCTGTACCAGCAGTCGGGGGCAAACCACCCACCATTGTGATTCTGGTGTGGATTTCTGGCCAGTGTTCTTAAAAGCTAAATTAACTCCAAAGTAAATTTGAGCATTGAAATATATATTCTTAACTTCTCAGGAGTTGTGGTCACAACCTTGTGTTACGGGCAAGATTGCTCTCCTTGCCTAGCGCTTGGCCTTGTGCACAAAAACCCTCCGACAGATGTTTGAGGAATTCACTCAACTACCCATTGTTCTCATGTGTGAGGGGCAGGTTGCAGAGAGAGCTAGCAAGGACTGTTCATGCCAGAGGGGCTTAGGATGCAATGCTTTTATCACATTGTCTTCCAGTTTATATTAAAAAATCAGAATGTGAAAGATGATACAAAAATCTGTCAATGGTTTCCTAAATTAAATACCAAGTACTATACTTCCAATGATATAGGACATAGATAGATAGGAAGGGTTGTGTGTGTGTGTTTACTGGAAGTGGACTCCACAAAGATAAGTCACTTACCCCAGGGTTACACAGTCCAGTGATGGCAGCTGGATCTAAGTTCAAAGACCACTTTCGATAACAGTCCTCTTCCCAAATGTTTGCTCAAGGCACTGATGCTGCAACAGACTAGATCCCCAGACAGAAACTCACATAAAGCCCATGCAGTGCATGCATCTACATGCTTCTGCACAGATGTGAAAGGGCAGGTGAGGAACATACTCACACTTGTCCTCCCAGGGATGAAGAACAACTAACAAGCTAATTGATAAGGAGGAATGTCCCCTTATACTCAATATTTGCCACAGCAATCACCTGTGTGGGCTTCTTCCAGACAACGTTCCTGAGGGGGTAAAGAAGCGGCAAAAGTGGAGACGTGGAGAGCTGGGTTCTCCCCAAACATGTGTGATCTGCTTGTTTGCTAGGAACGGGGGCACCTTGGGCAGCCAGTCTCAGCGCCCCTGCCACCCACCTCATCCTCGTTCTTTGTATTTGATGGACACAGTTGAATGTGTCAGTCCTGTTCTTCATGGTTTCATTTTTTAATTTATTTTTATTATTTATTTATTTATATATTATATTATTTTATTTCTTCATGCTTTTATTTTTTTAAGTCTTGTTTTGGAAATCTGTTTGTATGATGAAGCCATAAAAATATTTTTCTACAAAAGTTGCGAAGCTACTCCTATCATATTTAGTCTTTTAATTTGTGTATCATGCAAGTTAGAGAACCCCAGATTCCTCATTTTTGCCTGTGGGTAATTAATTTTCCAGACCAGTCATTAAGTCCTCCACCTTTTTTTTTTTTTTTTAGGAAATTTTTTTTAGGAAAAACAAATTTAAGATACTGAGCATTCCAATCTATAAATATGTTTCCATTCAATTTAGATCATCAACAAATTTATCTATAATAAAATGTTATAATTTTCTCCAAATAAAAGTGATACAGTTTGGCTGTGTCCCGACTCAAATCTCATCTTGAATTGTCCCCACATGTTGTGGGAGAGACCTGGTGGGATGCAACTGAATCATGGGGGTGGTTACCCTCATGCTGCTGCTCTTGAGATAGTAAGTGAGTTCCCACAAGATCTGATGGTTTTGTAAGGGGCTTTTCCTGCTTTTGCTCAGCACTTCTCCTTCCTGTCACCATGTGAAGAAGAACATGTTTGCTTCCCCTTCTGCCATGATTGTAAGTTTCCTGAGGTCTCACCAGCCATGCTGAACTGTGAGTCAATTAAACCTCTTTTCTTTATAAATTACCCAGTCTTGGGTATGTCTTTATTAGCAGTGTGAGAATGGACTAGTACAAAGAGTATACAAATAATCTTTAGTACATTATTTTAACTAGTGTATTTTTTAAATTACATCTTTGATTTTTTGCTGGTATATTGATTGATTTTTGATATCGAATTTATGCATAGCAAATGTACTGATTTTTCTCAATGACATAACAGTTTGTAAATTTTCCTGCATTTTCTATATACGAACATTGTATTATTGAAAACAAGAACACTGTAGCCTCTTCCATTAAAATTTAATAACTGTTTTTCTTATGTTGCTGCAATGACTATGACTTTCAGCAAAATACTGCAATAAAAAAGCGTACTAGCAAATACCTTTGACCTGTTTAAATTATGGCAAATTGCTTTAATACATTTCCTAATGTTTAACCATCTTGCATTCCTGGGATAAGTTTAACTTGTTCAATATGTGTAATTACCACTTTTCAAATTAATTTCTGTGGGAATGTTATCTTGATATTTGTTTGGCATTTTGTGTGTTCAATAGTAAAATTGGATTTTGGTTTCTACTTTTTATCATGGCTTCATCTGATTTGTGAATCGGATTTGAAAAGTCTCACAAATTTACCTGGATAATTTTTTTTATTCTTCTGAAAATTTTTTAAATGAGATTGCATTTTTCCGGTTTTTGAATGATTGCTGGAATGTGCCTATAAAAACATCTGCACCAAATTGTTTTTCTGAGTATTGAACTATTGACTAGTTCTTCAGGGATTTTAGTATTATTCTTGAATATTTTGTCCCCTCAATTCAGTTAAAGTACATATTTTCTAAGAAATAATCTAATTCAGTCTCAGTATTTAAATGTATTGGCCTAATATTTTTATAAAGCCTTTTGTTATTTTAAAAATCTCAAGTGTATTTATAGTCATTATCTTTTTACTTCTAATGTATTTGAACCTTATCCTTTTTATTGATCAGTCTTGCCTGATATTTTCTATTTAATTTATATCTTAAAGCATTATTATCTGCCTTTGTCCTCATCAACTGTACTCTTATTTTCAGTTTCATTAATTTTTATCTAGTCTTCATTTTCTCCCTTTCACTTGCTTTGGGTATCATGCTTCTAATTTCTTAAGACATTACTTTTTTTAACTTCTCTTTTCTGACAAAATAAAAGGACAACACTACTTTCCTTAGCTTCTGTTTTTAAAAAAATAAGCATATGGACCTCCATATAGTCCTTAAATACTTTTCAAAGATTTTGACATATACTATTCTCATCATCAGTCTGTTCTTTCTAAAGAGGTTTACTAGGCATAATTTGTAAAATTCACCCATTTTAGTGTATAGTCAAAATGCTTGTTAGTAAATTTATAACATCGTACAATAATTACCACAAGTCAATCCTAGAACGTTCCCACTGCCCTAGAACATCCCTTCTGCCCATGTGCCGACACTCTCCGCTTCCAGTGGGAAATCACTGAACTCATCACTGAACTCTTTCTGTCTCTACAAATCTGCCTTTTTTTTTACAAAGTTCACATTGATTTTTCATGCCAGACATGCTTTGATGTCTTCTCTTCCTGGTTATGTGAAAATTCAGAGCTTTAATGATGATAGGAAGTCTATCAGGGACTTCTAAACTGGAGACTGACAGGTGCATGTGTCTGTTTACATCCTGTGGACTCTTTTCTGTCTGATTTCTTCCACTGAAAGCAATGTTTTTGAAGTTCGTGTTGTAGGACACATCAACACGTGACTGCTTTTCATTGCGAAATGACATCCCATTTTAAGGGTGGACAACATTTTACTTATTCACGGGTTGATGGACTCTATTGTTTCCAGTGTTTTGCTTCTATAAATAATGCTGCTATGAACATGGACGTACAAGACTTGGTGTAGACTTATGTTTTCAGCCCTCTTGGCTGGATTTTTAAGAGTTGAATTGCTTAGTCATCTGATAAGAACATGTTTAATATTTTAAGAAACTGTCCAAAGTGTCTCTACCATTTTACATTTCCACGAGCAATGCATGAGGATGCATTTCTTCATGTCATCAGCAATGCTTGGTATTGTCAGTCATTTCAAAAAATTAACTTTATGTTTTAATGCAGTTTTAGGCTCCCAGCAAAATTGAGTGGAAGATACAAATTTCCTATATATCCTCTGCCCCAACTTGTGCATAGTCTCCCCCCATTATCAACGTCCCCCACCAGAGTGATCTAATTGTTACAATTGCGGAGTCTCCATTGAAGCATCATCATGACCCAGAGTCCACAGCTGACATCAGAGTTCACTCTTGGTGGTGTGCACCCTGAGGGTTTGGATAAATTCATCATTACAAGTATCTACTATTATAGTATCAGTCAGAGTCGCTGCACTGACCTAAATTCCTCCATGCTGCACCTGGAAATCCTTCCCTCCCCCTACATTCTGGCAACCTGTTTTTGTCTACCTGTTTTGCCTTTTCCAGAATGTCATATGTTAGAATCGTACAGTGTGTCTCCTTTTCAGACCAGCTTCTATCACTTTGTAATAAGCATTTAAGATTCCTCCATGTCTTTCATGGCTTGATCCCTCATTTATTTTCAGCACTGAATAATAGCTCACTATTCAGATGTACCACAGTTTATTTATCCATTCACCTACTAAAGGGCATCTCCATTGCTTCCAAGTTTTGGCAATTAGGAATCAACATCTGTGTGCTGCTGTAAACCTGTGTGTGTAGGTTTTTGTATGGACAGAGGTTTTCAACTCCTTTGGGTAAATACCAAGGAGCGTGATTACTGGATCACATGATGAGAGTATGTTTAGTTTTGTAAGAAACTGCCAAATTGTCTTCCAAAGCGGCGGCACCATTTTGCATTCCCTCCAGCGATGAATGACAGCTTCTGCTGCCCCACATCCTCACCAGCCTGTGGTGGTATCTGCGTTCTGGATTTGGGCCATTCTGATGGGTGCGTAGTGGAATCTCGGTGTTGTTGCAGTTCACATTTTCCTGATTACCTATGATGTGGAGCACCTTTTTATATGATTATTCGCTATCTGCATTTCTTCTGGATTGAGGTGTCTGTTAAGATGCTTAACGTACCCTTAAAAAGGGGGCTGAGCAACAATGGTCTGCAGACCCCACTTCCATGACACCTTGCAGAATAAGACCTACTGGCCTGGAAATCCAACCAGCCACTGGTAGCAGTGTTACACCTCCCTGAGATGGAGCTCCCAGAGGAAGGGCTGGGGCACCATCTATGCTGTTTCAAAGCAATTAGCCATTTCAGTGCAGCCACCCTACAAAAAAACAGCCAGACTGCTGGTTTTATGTGAGCCCCTGACCCCATTTTTCCTCACTGGACAGGACCTCCCAATCAGGGTCACCAGCCACCCTTGCCAGTGTTTTCCAGCTGGCAATGGTTCTGAGCCTTCAGTGGAGCAGAGCTTTCAGGGGAGGGGATGGGTCACCATTTTTGCCGTTTCATAGCTTTAGCTGTTGTTGCCTTCAGGGTCTAAGGAGTCTGAGGTGACTAAGAACTGGAGCGGTCCCCTGGCACAGCACAGTAGCTCTACAAAGAAGTGGCCAGACTGCTTTTTCACCCAGGTCTTGGATCTCATTTCTTTTCATTGGGTGGAGTCACCTGACTGAGGTCTACAACCACCCCTGTCAGTGTGTTTAGGTCAGCAACAGGTCCATACCTCCCTGGGATGGAACTCCCAGTGGAAGGGGCAGGCTGCCATCTTTGCTGTATTGCAGCCTTCATTGTTGATACCTTCAGGTGCTGGAAAATCTGGGGTGACTAGGGAATGGAGCAGACCCCCAGCATACTGCAGCAGCCTTACTAATACGTAGGTCCCTGATCCTGTATCTCCTCACTGGGCAGGTCCTCCCAACTTGGGTCTTCAGCTACCCTCTGCTGAGGTCATTGAGTCTATAGCAGCTCTGCAACTCACTGAGGCAGAGCTCTCAGAGGAAGGGAACTGTTGCCATCTTTGCTATCTCACACTTCTCGCCTTTGCTGTTGCCAAGCTCCGGAGAGTCTGCAGGGACCAGGGGCTGGTTCAGACCCCAAGCACAGAGTACCCACCTCACGGAAAAGTGGCCAGACTGTTCTCCACACAGGTCCCGGTGTTCAGTTCTCCTCACTGGTCAGGGCCACCCAACCTGAGACTTCAGCACAACCACCCTGCCCCCCCACCCCCCTGACCCCCCCCCACCCCAGTTACTACAATCAGAGGCAACTCAGTGGTAAAAGGCTCACCTACACACAGAGATGAGAAAGAACCAGTGCAAGAACTCTGGCAACTCAAAGGGCCAGAGTGTCTTACATTCTCCAGATGATCACACTAGTTTTGCAATAAGGGTTCTTAACCAGACTGAGTTGGCTGAAATGACAGAAATAGAATTCAGAATATGCATAGGAATAAAGATTATCTAGATTCAGGAGAATGGCAAAACCCAATCCACAGAAACTAAAAATCACCATAAAATGATACAGGAGCAAACAGATGAAACAGCCAGGAGAAAAAAATCACCTAATTTATCTGATAGCACTGAAAAACCCACTAGAAGGATTTCACAATGCAATCACAAGTATTAACAGCAGATTAGACCAAGCTAAAGAAAGAATCTCAGAACTTGAAGACTACTCTCTAAAATAAAACAGACAAAAATAAAGGAAAAAAGAATAAAATTGAATGAACAAAACCTCTGAGAAATATTAGATTATGTAAAGAGGCCAAATCTATGAATCACTGGCATCCTTGAAAAGAATGAGGAGTAACCAAACAATTTGTAAAACAAATTTCAGGATAACATCCATGAAAACTTCCCCAACCTTGTTAGAGAAGCAAACAGTCAAACTCAGGAAATACAGATAAACCCTGCAAGATTCTACACAAGAAAATACCCCCAAGACACATAATCAGCAGATTTTTCAAGTTCAAAAAGAAAGAGTGTTAAAGGCAGCTAGAGAGAAAGGGCAGGTCACCTACAAGGAAACCCCATCGGCTAACAGCAGACCTCTCAGCAGAAACCTTACAAATCACAGGAGATTGAGGGCCTATATTCATCATGCTTCAAGAAAAAAATCTTCAGCCAATAATTTCATATCCAGTCGAACTAAGCTTCCTTAGTGAAGGAGAAATGAGATACTTTTCAGATAAGCAAATGCTGGGGGTGTTTGTTACCACCAGACCCATCTTACAAGAGATCTTGAAAAGAGCTCTAAATGTGGAAAAGAGAGAGACGATTACCAGCGAATACAAAATCACATTTAAGTACACAGACCAGTGATGCCATAAAGGAACAACATACACAAGCCAGCAAAATAACCCACTAACAGCACAATGACAGAATCAGATCCGCACATATAAATACTAACCTTGAATGTAAATGTGCTAAATGCCCCATTTTAAAGGCAAAGAGTGGCAAGCTGGATGAAAAGCAAGACCCAATGGTATACTGTCTTGAAAAGACCCATCTCACATGCAATGACACCCATAGCCTCAAAATAAAGGGATGGTGGAAAATCTACAAAGCAAATGGAAATCAGAAAAAAAAAAAACAGATATTGTAAACCTAATTTCAGACCAAACAGACTTTAAATCAACAAAGATCAAAAAAGACAAAGATGGGCATTACGTAATGGTAAAGTGTTCAATTCAATAAGAAGAGTTAGATATTCTAAATATACATGCACCCAACACAAGAGCGCCAAGATTCATAAAGCAAATCCTTAGAAACCTACAAAAAGACTTAGACTCCCACACAATAATAGCGGGAAACTTCAACACTCCACTGACAGGACAGATCACTGAGGCAAGAAATTAACATACATATTTAGTATCTGAATTCAACATTGGACCAAATAGCTCTAATAGACTTCTACAGAACTCTTTATCCAAAAACAACAGAATAGACGTTCTTCACACTCCACATGACATGTACTCTAAAATCACCCACACAATCAGACAAAACAATCCTCAGCAAATGTAAAAGAGCCAAAATCATACTAAACACACTCTTGGACAATAGCACAATAAAAAAAGACATCAAGGCTGAAAAAAATTGCTAAACACCGTGAAATTACATGGAAATTAAACAATCTGTTCCTGAATGACTTTTGAATAGTGAAATTAAAGAAAATAATGAAATTAAGGAAGAAATTACGTTGTTTGAAACTAATGAGAAAAAAGAAAAAGATACAAAAGTATCTTTGCAACACAGAATCTTTGGAACACAGCCATTGTGGGGTTAAGAGGAAATTTATAGCACTAAATGCCACATCAAAAAGTTAGAAAAATCTCAAATTAACAATTTAACATCACAACTAAAAGAAATAGAGAAGCAAGAGCAAACTAATCCCAACTGAAGGAGACTGACACACAAAAAACAATTCAAAAGATTGATGAATCCAGTTGTATGTTTGAAAAAAGAATCAATAAGATATGCCATTAGCTAGACTAATAAGAAGAGAAAGAAGTCCACATACACAATTCGAAATGACAAAAAGGGCCAGGCGCCATGGCTCATGCCTGTAATCCCAGCACTTTGGGAGGCCAAGGCAGGTGGATCACCTGAGGTCAGGAGTTTGAGACCAGCCTGGCCAACATGGTGAAACCTCATCTCTACTAAAAATATAAAACAATTAGACAGATGTGCTGGCAGGTGCCTGTGATCGCAGCTTCTCGCTAGAACCCGAGAGGCAGAGGTTGCAGTGAGCAGAGATCGCATCATTGCACTCCAGCCTGGGTGACAGAGCAAGACTCTGTCTCAAAAAAAAAAAAGAAGAAGAAGAAGAAGAAAAGAAAAAAAATGACAAAGGAGATGTTACCACCAACCCGACAGACATACAAACAACCATCAAATACTGCTATGAAAACCTATATGCACACAAACTAGAAAACCTAGAAGAATAGAAGAAATGAATAAATTCCTAGAAACACACAGCTTCCCAAGACTGAACCGGGAAGAAATTGATTCTCTGAACAGACTGATCATAAGTCCTAAAACTGAATCAGTAATAAATATCCTACCAACCAAAAATAGCTCAGGACCAGAAAAATTCATAGCCAAATTCTTCCAGATGTATAAAGAAGAGATGGTACCATTTCAACTGAAACTATTTTTTTAAAAATTGAGGAGGAGGGACTCCTTCCCAATTCATTTTATGAGACCAGCATCATCCTGATAAAGAAAAAAAAAAAACTAGCAGAGACACAACAAAAAAAGAAATCTTCAGACCAATATCCTTAATGAACATTGATGCAAAAATCCTCAGCAAAATACTTGCAAACAGAATCTAGCAGCACATCAAAAAAACTAATCTACCATGCTAAAGTAGACTTTATCCCTGGGTTGCAAGGTTGGTTCAACATATATGCAAATCAATAAATATGATTCATCACATAAACAGAACTGAAGACAAAAATCACATAATCATCTCAATAGATGCAGAAAAAATTTTCGATAAAATTTAACATCACTTCATGTTAAAAACTCTCAATTCAGATACTAAATATCTATGCTAATTTCTTGTCTCAGTGATCTGTCCTGTCTAGGCATTGAATAAATATACCTCAAAATACGAAGGGTCATCTATGACAAACCCACAGCCAACATTACACTGAATGAACAAAAGCTGGAAGCACTTCCCTTGAAAACTAGCACAAGACAAGTATTCCTTCTCTCACCACTCCTATTCAGCAAAGTACTGAGAGACCTGGCTACAGAAATTAGGCAAGAGAAAGAAATAAAGGACATCCAAATACGAAGAAAGGAAATCAAACAATCCTTGTTTGCAGACAACATGACTCTATACCTAGAAAACCCCATAACATTGGCCCAAAGTATCGTCAGCTGATAAACAACTTCAGCAAAGTTTTAGGATACAAAGTCAACATACAAAATCAGTAGCATGAGCAATTGCAACAAAAGCAAAAATTAAAAACTGAGATCTAATTAAGCTTAAGAGCTTCTGCACAGCAAAATAAAGTATCAACAGAGTAAACAGACACTCTACAGAATGGGAGAAAATATTTGCAAACTATGCACCTGACAAAGGTCTAATATTCTGCATCTATAAGGAACTTGAACAAATTAACAAGCAAAAATCAACCAACATCATTAAAAGTGGACAAAGGACATAAACAAACACTTTTCAAAAGAAGACATGCATGCAGCCAACAAGCATATGAAAAAGTTTAATATTATTGATAGTTAGAGAAATGCACATCAAAACCACAGTGAGATACCATCTCATACCAGTCAGAATGGCTATCATTAAAAGGCAAAAAAAAAATAATAATAATATATATATATATATATATAGCAGATTCTGGCTAGGTTGCAGAGCTTATACATTGTTGGTAGGAGTGTAAATTAGTTCAATCTTTGTGTAAGGCAGTGTGGTGATATCTGAAGGAGCTAAACAACAGAAGAACTACCATTCAACCCAGAAATCCCATTAGTGGGTGTATACCCAAAGGAATGTAAATTGTTCTGTTATAAAGATACATGCACATATATGTCCATCACTGCACTATTCACAATAGCAAAGACATGGAATTAACCTAAATGCCCATCAGCAGTAGACTGAATAAAGAAAATGTGGTACATATACACCATGGAATACTATGCAGTTATAAGAAAGAATGAGATCATGTTCTTTGCAAGAACATGGATGGAGCTGGGGGCTATTATCCTTAGCAAACTAATGAGGAACAGAAAACCAAATACTCCATGTTCTCACTTATAAGCCAAAGCTAAATGATGAGAACAGATGAACCCAAAGAGGGGGACGACACACACTGGGGCCTACCTGAGGGTGGAGGGTGGGAGGGGAGAGAATCAGAAAAAATAACTATTGGGTACTAGGCTTAGTACCTGGGTGATGAAATAATCTGTACAAAAAACCCCCATGACAGGAGTTTCCCTGTATAACACACCTGCACATGTACCCCTGAACCTACAATAAAAGTTTAAGAAACAAAAAAGAAAACTAATATTTAGCCTGATTACAAGCTATAAAGCAGTGGCCCTGAATCAGGAATTACTGATGTGTTATCTGCATATGAGAAACACACAATGGGGAGTGAAAAGAATTCTGGAAATCTGAGACCAAAACATAATACCTAGAGAAATCTTGTTTTAGGCTGGGATCACCCACCCATATTGGTTATTTAGGCTGAATTAACTGGGAACTGGCAACAGACAAACCCCCTTCTCAGGCAAAGCTCTTCTCTGTGGCTTGGAAAAGAGGAATAAATATATTAATATACTTCTCTGGGTGCCTGGAGAATTTGCAGGATAATGTCTGTAATGAACTCTAAGCTTCTTAAAAAATAATCCTTGCAAAGTCATGCAGGGAGACTCATTATAATGGTGTCCTCAGGAGAAGCCAGGCCAGGTGAGAAGTGTGTGGCATCATAATGATGTCCTGGCGGTATGTGGAGAAACAGACCCCTGTGGATACAGCAGAACAGCTGGTGTGTAACACAGAAGTCCAGAAAAGTCATTTTTGCACCATGACCAAATGTTTTTTCTGTCTAGGTAGAGCCCACACCTGTGTGGTGGGACTTGTATGCAGGCATCTCTGAATGTTCATCCTACTGAACTCCTTCCATGTGCAAAGCAATCAATACAAAGGTCCTTGTCTTCGATTCCTTGACAGTGTCACATGGTAACACCCCTATTTAAACACAAACAAATAAAATGATAAAAACCAAACAACCCCTGTAAGATCTGTGACCCCTGTAGATTGCATGTGATTTTTAAAAGTGTCCCCAAAGCCCCTGGAGGGACAGTGAGCTGCGAATGGAAATATCATGTCCCTGGGCTTGTACTTATGAAATCCAGAACAATGTTCACATTGTGTCCAGAATTGGGCGTTTCCATAGAGTCATGTCCTCCAAATGACTTTCTTTCTGAGGCAGGAAGGTGGCTGACAAGCTTCCTAATAAACTCCTGATTTCGTTAGCTGACCATGAGCTGGCTCAGTTTCCCCATCTGTGACTCACAGGAAGGGTCACATGACGCGCTTGGTGCCACTGTCATTGTGCACCCTGCGTTGCAGAGTTCCTGGTGTTCTGGATGGTCCGCTGGAAGGCGGGCAAGGGAGATTGGGGGTTCCCATGGGCTGGAGCCTTTTCGTGAGTCACCTCCCACTTCTACTCAGGATGCTGAGGAACACCACCGTTTTGTGACGCTCAGCATCTTTCTTTCAAACGTCACTGAACTTGACGGGGCTTCACAGTCATTCTGACAGATCTGTGGAGCATGCAAGCAAACCTGTGATGGGGCCAGCCCGGGCTGCGCCCTGGGCTCGCTGCCATTTCCTAGCAATCCCGACACATGGCTCAGGTCTGGGGAGGTGCTGAACGTTAAAACATGCAGACAGTCCAGAATAGCAGCCATTGCCAAACTTTAGCAGTTATATGGGAAACCCACGTAGGTGCCACGACCTTCTTCGGTGCTATTTTCAATGTGAAATGGTTTTCTAAAATGTAAATGGGCCATTGTAAAGCCCCATGTTTATTTAATTCTGCACCACCTGACAGAACTGGGCATGGTGGTAACACACTCCAGCTGCCTCTGCACATTCTTTTTGTTTTTTTTTTTTTTTCCTATTTGTCTGCGGTGCCCTCTCCTACGTCCATCCCCACTGTGTTCAGAGCAGTCATTTAACGAGGCGCTCTAATTAGCAGTGCTTTGGGTTAAGGTTGGACACTTAAAGTAGTTCCTCGCTCCCCAGGCTTTCTTCCTCAGTAATAATTAAAAACTGAGGACGAGATATTTAAACTGTTTTGCTGAGACAATGGCCACAGTTTCCCTGGAAATGTCAGGAGGGCACGAGGTGCGAGTCTTCAAAGCACCTCTGGAAAGTTTGCAGGCTCACGATGCGGCATCGAGAATTTCAATGAGATCTGTATTCAAATGACCAAGAAAGAGAAACTTATGCAAGTTGGAGGAAAAGGCATTGGTTGCAGTTATAACAAAGATCTCAACTATATTTAAAATACATTGCTTATGAAAGGAAAATAAAGTTTTTCTTAATATCCAAATGCATCATTACATGTTTTATTTTCATCACAATTTGTATAATTTTTCAGAAGGGCTACCAATAGGAGAATTTAAAATTAAATTGAGGTGATTTGTGTCTCACACCTGCAGAGTGGAAGGAGATTTAACAGTGGGTCCATGCAGCTAACTCCAGTTTTAAACTGGACACCACGTGTTGGCCTGAAATCTGCCATAGCATTCACGCTACCAAAATTGACAAGTGCTATGCATCAGGCTGGATTTATTGTTTTTTGATCATCTAGACTTGAAAGAATAATGGATAAATGGTAATGATGCAGATATAACTTTAAGCTGTGGTGTTTCTACAGCTATTATGTTGTGAATGGCACAGAAAACTAAGGAAGCATTCTTTCAATATTCAAAAACTACTGCACAATTCAGCAAAGAAGTTGCTCTCATTGTTGCATTGATGAACAAGCCCAACATATGTTTTTGCTGTTTCACTTTTGTCTTATTAATGTAAATAAAACATCAACGAACATTCATGTCAAAACTTCAGTTCATTACGTGTGTGTGTGTGTGTGTGTGTGTGCATTTTATTTTCCATGTAGCCACCACTGAATCTTTCAATTAGATCCTGCTGACTTTTGAGTTTGAATGCTCTCCATCAGCATCTCTCATGGGAACAGCAATATGTGTTATCTCCACCAACAGGAAAGTAAAGCAAAGTGCTATACAAAGTAAATTTTCATTAGTCTCTACGTTCTCTGTTCTTTGACACCTTCTTATTTCTGGTTCTCTGAAGATTCTCCACCAAGGTTTCTCGTGTTTTTGTGCAGAGCTGTTTCTCCTGGCAGTGTATTTTATTTTGTTTTTATTGTGCCTATGTCTCCAGAGATATTTCTAATTTCTGCATCATAATTACTCACTGCTTCTTTACTGCCACCTTCCCCTCTCCTCATCTCTCAAACTGCAAGGAGTGGGAAGGCAGACAGGCAAGCCAAGATATGCACAACTGCCATAAATGCACCATCTTCTCGGGCAGGAGCAGGACTGCCAAGGAAAGGGGGCCCAGGGGCCTGGGATTCTCCATCCGTCTGCCGCAACTAAAGAGGAAAATACGCTTTTGATGTAACACTGATCACGGGAGCTGTCCAGGGTGGGCAGGATTTGCAGCCTGTATCCCAAGTCTTCCAGATTTGTGAGTGGATCAGGCCATAGGCACAAAGGAGTGTGACTGTCCCTCCCTGGACAAACTCCTCCTGGCTCTCTCGGAGGGTCCCCGGCATGCCTCGCCTCGCGTGAGTACCTTGGGATGACTCTCTGGGGCCTACTTTTTCTCTGTCCATCCCCTGGGGTTGTTTCTGATGCTGACGCCCAGATCAGCAGCTCTAACACCAGCGCCCTACACAGGTAGTGACAGTAGGCCACAGTCCACAGACACCGTCTCACAACCACCAATGCCTCCTGCCAGGGCTGCTGTGGCCCAGACAGGGCCCATCCCGGCCGCAGGAGGAGCTGCTGGTGCCAAGTCAGTTGGTAGCTGGACCTTTCCATGAGCCACAGAGATCACAGGAAACAAGGGTTCCCTTTCCCTGTTTACCAGCCGTCCTTCCCTGGAGGCAGGTGAGAGTCCATGCGGTTTGGGCTGTAGGATTCAGAATCACCCTAAAATTTAATCCCATTCCCTCAGGGGGCTCTGGAGGCACATGCACTTGGGCCCTTCCATACTTGGACAGGCATACAGCCCTCTGGATGCCACCGCCCAGGGCCTCTCCCTGGGACTGTCGTTGTGCGAGTCCTCCCCTGTTAGAGCAAGGAGCCCACAACTACCTCACAGGTGGCTTGTGTTTCGCCAAAGTTAGTGTTTCTCCAGTCTGACCACTGTGATGGGTTGAATCGGTTCCCTCAAAATTCACACTTTGACGTACTCACTCCCAGCACCTCAAACGCTGACTGTGTTTGAAGACAGAGTCGTTAAAGAGGCAACTACCTGAAAATGAGATTATACACACAGGCCTTAATCCAATCCAGTGATGTCCTTAGAAGAAAGGAGAAATTAGGATGCAGACAGGCAGGGACAAAAATGCTGTGAGGACCCAGGAAGACAGGTGCAGTCTACAAGCCCAGGAGAGAGGCCTCTGGAGGAACCAGTCCTGCAGACACCTAACCCTTGGGTTGCAGCTTCCAGAACTGAGAGAATAAAGGTCTTGTTTAAGGCCCCGTCTGCGGCGTTTTGTCCTGGCAGCCCAAGCACATGAAGACAGCCACCAAATGTCCCCAGGCACATTTATGCATCCAGGGCCTGGATGTTTGCAGCCCCCAAGGCAAAGGCTAGTGAAGTCCGATGTGACCACAGTTTGGATAACGTTAGAACGTGTGTCTGTTCTGTAATGTATCATGTCATTATGTGAACGGATGTTCAGTTTCTCAAAATACTCAACTAACATTCACAATTCTGAAGGGAGCCGTGTGTTCAGCCTGGATCCACGTGGTCGGAAGCCCATAGATCAGAGATGACACAGGAACAGAAGCTCAGGGCTATAGCACAATGCATAGCATGAGCCAGTCATGTGGACACTTCCAGAGGTCACAGGAAGGTTGGAGAAAGGACGTTAGTCCTCACCTCATTTCCATTCAATAGGTTTGCATTTAAAAAGAAAGGGAATCTGCAAAATCAGAGTCTGAAGGAGTCAGCTGCACTTTTTGCTTTTGTTCTTTTTAAAGCAGCGATTGCATTGATAACCCGAACATAGACGGAGGCATGCGCCCCGTGGGGGGAGCCCTCTTTAAAGCGTCTGAGAATAGGTGGTGCCGGACAACACAGCAAGTGTCCTCGGGTGCTGGGGACCGACCTTTCCATCATTGCCTGTGCTGGACACACAGACCACAGGCGCAGGGGCGGGGAGGCCTTCCTGCCACATCCTGACAAAATGAGCCCCTTTTCAAAGCGAAACAGCATTATTGATCAAAGCGTAGGTGGCTCCATATGTAGAGAAGAAACAGCCGGTGTCACCCTGGGCCACTCGCACCCACGGGCACAGACACCCCCTCTCATTAAAAGCGGGTTGGATTGCATTCCAGGCCCAGCCTACAAAGTTAATGATGAGCTCGCAATAAAGCACCCGCACGGACAGGAGCCTTGTACTACCCCGCGATGGCCGGTGTTTTATTAGTGGGCCTGAGCAGCGTGCCTGGCCGGCTGGTATTTGACACGCAGACGGGGATGTTCCCAGGCGCGCTGCGCGGCTGACTCACTTCAAAGTCCCAGCCCTGCTGGCTTGGTTTACACCTGAGCCAATTAGCTCCGGAGATCAGAAGAGGCCTGAAAACGGAGCCGAGCCCTTATTCCCGGGATGGAGAAAGTCACTTGATCCCAGGTAAGTGATACAGAAAGAACAATGGAGGCGGGGGGCGGGCGCAGCAGGACGCTGTGCCCCTCCGGAGGAGCTGAGGCGCAGGGACTGGGTGTTGGCCAGCGCGGTCGCTCAGGGTGTTTGTTGGGCTTTTATTGGCAACAAAGGGGCAAATTGAAATGAAGCCGTCTGCATTCTGTTTGCTGCACATCAAATATGCTGTAAGATATGCTGATTCGCGCTTCTCCTGAATTATTGAACACTGAGGCTTCCAGAAATCAGGCAGCGGGGGGAGGCCCAGGAGGAGGGGCCCTGACAGAGCAGCCCTGCCTTCTGCACGCTCCGCTGCGTCTGCAGGAAAAAGGGAGGCCTCCAGTGCCCCCTGCACCCTCCTCAACTCCCCGTCAGTTGTGCAGTTGCTAAATGGGCCTAGGGCCGCAAGGCAGATGAGGCTTGCTGCCGTTTTTGTTTTTTGTTGTTGTTGTTTGTTTTGTTTGTGTTTGTTTGTTTTTGAGACGGAGCCTCGCTCTGTCGTCCAGGCTGGAGTGAGTGGCGCGATCTCGGCTCACTGCAAGCTCCACCTCCCAGGTTCACACCATTCTCTTGCCTCAGCCTCCCGAGTAGCTGGGACTACAGGCGTCACCACCACGCCCGGCTACTATATATATATTTTTTTCGTATTTTTAGTAGAAACGGGGTTTCACCGTGTTAGCCAGGATGGTCTCAATCTCCTGGCCTCGTGATCCATCTGCCTCGGCCTCCCAAAGTGCTGGGATTCCAGGCGAGAGCCACTGTGCCTGGCCTTGCTGCCGTTTTTTGGTTCCCGTTGGTCAAGGCTGCGGATGGAGGAGCCTCCTACACAGAGCGGCTATCTATCCATAAGCCAGGTGGGATGTTTACACCTCCCACAGGTGGAGTAGGCCAAAGAACAGGATATACTTGAGCCAGGGCAAAGTTCTGCCCATTGAACGAATGTGTCCTGAACACCTTCCAGGGATGAGGCGACACCTTTTGGTGTTGGAGACACAGGATGAAGGGGGCACAGCCCCACTGGCATGGCAGCTTGGCCTCTGTCTGGCAGGGAGTGATTGACACAGGAGTCCCTGCTACTGGCATCACACAGGTATTGTGGAAACAAGAGTGGAAATGGAGTTCCCTTTAGAAAAAATATAAGAAGCAGCAGAATATATCTATTTTAAAGAACTGGTGCATGTATGTGGGTGCGTGTTCCTGTGTGTGGACACATGTTTGTTTCTGTACAGTGAGATGAATGGTGCACAAGTGATGACAAGGGAAACGTCAGGCAAGCCCTTGTCACAGGGCCCCAAATACAGTGGCCAGAATAATTCACTTACTGAAAGCCTAAGGTTGTGTCTTGATTAAATTCCTTCATAACTTAAGATATGTTTTATTCCCATGGTAAGTTGGAACTACACTCCTGAATTTTGCAATAAGACAAAATCTCAGGCATTTTTTTTTCTGTGATGATTCCAGGTGACTGCATCTCCAGGAATGGAGAATCAACTCTTTGTCGGGTGGAATTAGAGATCATGCTAATTAGAAGGCCCTCTTTGGACAGCTCGCTTGGAGTTTAGCCAAGACGTGCATAATTATTTTTCTAATAATGGGAGTGTGGAGCGCATGGCCTGTGGGTGCGTCAGGCTACGGAGTGAAGCTGTGACCACAGCCTCTGTGGGACAGGATGGGATGACATGAGGCCCCTCCCCTAGAGGAGAGCCTGCCCACTGCACATGGAGGGAGAAGAAGTTAGGGGCCCCTGGGGGACTCGAAGATGCTGCTGGCTGACTCGGACCCCACTTCCCAGGATTTCCTTCCTTCCTCCTGCCACACCCTCCTAGAGAAGGGGCCTTTCTGGCTTCACTGGGTCCTGGATACTAACCTGCTCTACACTCATGGTGGACATTTGGCAGGGTCATTAAAGGAGAGGGGAGCAAACTTAGAGCACTCCAGGTTTTGTTTCCAAACATCATCCTCTTCTAGGACCCGTGTACACAGTTCTAAGGAAAGTGAGGTGTGAGGGTTACTTTGAGGGTCCTGGAATCAATGTGAAATGTGTCCTTCCTTCTCTCCCTACTGCTCCACTGCTCCCACCCTGTCTCCTTCCAAGACAAGCACCAGCATGACCACACACGCATGTGCACACAGACACACACAAGTATCATAAATACATACATGCATGCACACAGCAAGGCACAGGCACATATATGCATCACTGGTACATGCATGCATACACATAGCACACACATGCATCACAGGTACATACACATATGCACACAGCAAGACACAGGCATACACATGCATCACAGGTACATGCACACACAAGCGCACACATGCGTCATGGATACATGCATGCACATACAGGCACACACGTGCATCAGGGGTACATGTGTGTACACACAGGTACACAGAGGCATCACCCATACACGCATGCACACACAGGCACACACATGCATCATGGATACACACACACACACACGCACACACAGGCACATGCATCATGGATACATGCATTCATGCACACAGCACAGGCACAGACACAGGCACACACATGTTGATATGGTTTAGCTGTGTTCCCACCCAAATCTCATCTTGAATTTGCACCTGTTGTGGGAGGGACCTCGTCAGAGGTAATTGAATCATGCGGGTGGGTCTTTCCTGTGCTGTTCTCATGATAGTGAATAAGTCTCACAAGATATGTTGGTTTTAAAAATGGGAGTCTCCCTGCACAAGCTCTCTCTTTGCCTACTGCCATCTGTGTAAGACGTGACTTGCTCATCCTTGCCTTCTGCCATGATTGTGAGGTCTCCCCAGTCACATGGAACTCTGAGTCCAGTTAAACCTCTTTCTTTTATAAATTGCCCAGTCTTGGGTAT
The DNA here is from genome assembly GCF_007565055.1 of Rhinopithecus roxellana. Taxonomy (NCBI): domain Eukaryota; kingdom Metazoa; phylum Chordata; class Mammalia; order Primates; family Cercopithecidae; genus Rhinopithecus; species Rhinopithecus roxellana. The sequence continues at coordinate 15,699,584 of NC_044551.1, read as the reverse complement.
GTCTTTGTCAGCAGCATGAAAACGGACTAATATACAAGTCTACTGCTTTCCTTTGTGTGCAGCTGCCCAAGGTTCTTGTGGGTTGTCTGTACTCACTCTCCAGGCAAAACCCTTTCTGCTGCCTCCTCGCAGCTCAGCACTACATAACCCTCTCTGTGCAGCCACATGGCCACCTTCCCCAGAGAGCCTTGATTGTCTCCCCTGAAAAGAACAGTCTGCATTGCATTTTTCCCATAGCATTTCTGTTTGGTAAAGCAGTGAAGCAGACAGATCATCTCCCAACTGGACAAAAAGTTCTCCAAATGCAGGATTACTTCATTATTTTAGTAAATGTGTATTGAACGTTGACCACATGCCAGAACCCACACCAAATGCTGAAGTGGGAGGGGTGGCAGGTGCTCAGAGACAACGTCATCACTGGTGAGGGGCACCCGGTGAGGAGCAGAGACCCATCTGCCAGGCGTTGGCTTGGTCCTGCTGTGATTCAAGGCTCACTGTTAGTAATAGACACAGACAAACATTCCAATGGCAGTGACTTGCAACAATCATCATTTTAGTTTAGTCTTCACAAACTTGTATTATTAAAATGGCTAAATACTTTCCAGATAGGAATTAGGTGTTAAAAATTAGAGCTGAAGTAACAAACGTGTCTCATACTGAGACATCTTTTCCTTCTGACGACTTTTGGTTCTGCTGAAACGCTGTTAAAACACGCATGCCGAGATAGTTAGAGTGGGTGGCTGTACAGGTGAGTGGCTGAGCTTTTAGAGTGGCAGCTGGACACTTTCCAACCCTCTTAGCCAGGTGTGCGTGGGGCCACCCATTGACCAAGCAGCCCTGGATCCCTTCCTGTGTCCCAGGGTTCACGGGTTAGATTCAACAACATGGACACAACTTCACAGTGAGGTCTTAACTGCATCCCCAAGTTTAAAAACATTGATTTCAGTTGTTTGTTTGTTTGTAATGGAGTCTCAATCTGTTGCCCAGATGGAGTGCAGTGGCACCATGTCGGCTCACTGCAACCTCCCAGGTTCAAGTAATTCTCCTGCCTCAGCATCCCGAGTAGCTGGGATTATAGGTGCCCACCACTACGCCCGGCTAATTTTTGTATTTCTTTTAGTAGAGATGGGGTTTCACCATATTGGCTAGGCTGGTCTCAAACTCCTGACCTCAGGTAATATGACTGCCTCAGTCTCCCGAAGTGCTGGGATTACAGGCATGAGCCATTGTGCCCGGCCTACGTGCAGTTTTAGGAAGGGGCTCCTCCCCACTTTTACCGGGGCTGGGCTCTGGTGGAGGGCAAGTGTTACCCATTTTGTAAATAGACGAGCAGAGCCTGTGACACCGACTGGGGAGAGCTGAGATTCCTGGGGAGCTGAGAGATTTGCTGCCAGGACCTGAGCCCCTAGACCACATCTCCCAACCACAGTTGGCTCTCGGGGCCCCCACGGCTGCTGTAGAGGATGAGGTCAGGCAGGCATGGGCTCTTTTCATTATTTGTCTTTAGCTCCAAATGCTTCTGCAGGAATCCAGGCTCTGGGGAGCTGGACTGACCACACAGGAGCCCAGAGACCTAAACCTGACGAGACCCAGCCTTCCTCCAAGGCTGCCTCCCCTCTGACCCACTGCCTGCTTGCCACAAAGGCAGGGAGCATCACTGGCCTAAGCCAGCTTGCCGGCGGGGAGGGTCCCCAGGGCACAGGCCAGCGCAGACCCCCAACAGCAGCAGGGTGGGTGGCTCCAGGAAGCAAAGCCATCATGTGGCTTGGACATGCAGCGGCACCCAGGATCTCTAACTGGAGCCCACACTCCCTGAGCCCCTGGTTCAGAATATCAGGTCTCCTGTCCATCTTCTGGGCTGGAAGTGGTGCCATTTACTATGATATTTACTCCAGCAAGCAGCAGTTAATAAGCACTTCAAGTAACATTTCAAAGGCCTCCATGTTTGGAGAGCAGGAGGCGTATTTCCCACTACGCCACCTGCAAAGGACGGAATGAGGCCCCCCAGCATTCTGTGTTGAGCCTGTCTCCCCCAGTGTGATGGTGTGAGGAGCTGGAGCCTCTGGGAGATGATGAGGTGGGAAGGGTGGAGTCTCAAAAACAAGATCAGAGCCCTCACCAACGGGGCCCAGAGAGCTCTCTTGCATCCTCCGCAGTGTGAGGACACAGTGAGAAGTCGGTAGCTGCAAGAGGCCCCCATCAGAGCCCAACCCTGCTGGTGCCCTGATCTCCGACTTCCAGTCTCCAGAACTGTGAGAAATGCTTGTTCATTGTCTAAAATTCACCTGGTTCTTGGTATTTTGTTATAGACCTCAAACTAAGACCCCACCCATGAAATTCACATACCGCTTATTCATGGACATCCAGAATTAAGTAAATGTCATTGAATATCTTGGGCCATCCAGCAAACGTCTGTGGGAATGCAGACATGAATTCACCTCTGCGAAATATTAGCATGTAAACTTCCCAGGCATATAATTGTGGATTTCTGCACCATATCTCCTCATGGCAGGTGTGAGAGACACTTCCATGTAGACACACCCTGTGATCCACATAAGAGAAAGCTGTTATCACGGTTTCCAGGGCTGGTGCACGTGTGTGTGTGAGCCCACTCCCACGTGCCGGGTTGGAGGTACACAGATTCACAACACACATGCTGTCCTCAGATGGCCAGGCTCACAGTTCCTCCAAACAAAGGAGGACTTGGAAAAAGGAAAGCATCCGAATAGGTACACAGAAGGCTGGAGGACTCCAGTCAGACAAATTAATGCTTCATCATTGTTTATGTCTAAATTAGATGAACAGACCACCGATCCCTTTCCACAGAGCCCTAGACCTCCCCCAGGGCACAGAAGGAGGTTTGGGTACCACAGAGCCACCCTATGAGGGAGCTGTGGCTGGCAGCGGCAGCCGTCCCCTCCTATCGGGCATTCTCCCAGACCGTGAAGACATTTGATTATATGAAATAGGAGGAAATCATTTTTTGGTGCTCCATATAAAAATAGTTCTTTGGCAGATACCCTTTTCGCTTCACTAAATATTTAATATTTTATATCCAGAGTTGTGTTAGAAATTTGGCCTGAGGGTGGAGTGGGTGACTGTAAACATTGGCCCAGGCTGGCTTCCGGTTTTGTAAATAAAGCTTTATTGGGACTCAGCCATGCCATTCGTGCCACAGCATCTGTAGCTACTTTCACACCACAATGGCAGGGCTGAGGAGCTGCCCAGGAGACCACACGACCTTCAACACCCAGCTGTTTATGGAAAAAGTCTGCACCCCTGTTTTGAAAGAGCTTAGATATGCAGGTATTGGCAGACACACAAACCCACAATCACCTTGGTAAGGCTTGGGCTGAACTTGGGAACAAGAGCAGACTGAGGCATGGGGCTCATTGCTGGGCCAGAGAAATCAACTTGATTAGAAGGTGCCATCTGAAAGAAGCGTCTCCCAGCACTGGAGACGGGAAAGACCCAACTGGATGGTGATTCCAAGGGAGGTGAAAGGCTAGATCCTCTCTTCCACTGCTGAGGTGTCAGGGGGCAGGCCCCGTGTTTCTCAGCACGACGAGGCCAGGAATCCAGGGACACCAAAGGAGACTCTAAGGGGCCAGCAATGCAGAAGCCAGAGCAGCCCCTCCCTCGGAGCACTGGTCTCTCCCCGGCTGCAGACTCCCCATGGGCTACCCATAGCCTGGGACCTGTGCATGTCAGAGAGGGGCCAGCCTGGTAAGTCTCATTCTCATGCAGAGGAAGCAGCTCTGGGGCAGAGGGAGGGGCCACCAGCCAGTCAGAGACCACTCAGGGAAGCAGAGCCACCAAGACCTAGGGGAAGGTGGCTCGGAGAGAAATTGCCCCCCACCCACCTGTGGAAGCCGGAGAACTGCAGGTCCAGGAGGCCAGGAGGGGCCACCAGCCAGCCAGTGGGCCCAGTTTCCTGGGATGGCCCCTGACTCTGATGCCAGCGACAATGACTCCTTCCTTTGTCTTTCCAGGCTGGAGGGTAATGCCTTGCTATTGCTTAGAGCACCAGGTTGCTTCTCAGTGCCTTGTTTGACCTCTCAGCCATCCCAGCTCTGTTTTAACCATATCCTGGTGTTAAGTCTCACGTGTGCCTCTCTGGACTCCTAATGACGGGGGCAGGTGTTCAGAACACTCATCCCCTTTGGACCACACAAGGATGTAAGCTTGGGCCAGAGTGTACATTTCCATTTATCAGAATCTTGGCAGAGACCTGGGAAGCAGTGTGGACGGGTGGTGTCAGAGTGTGAATGGCACATTTTAAAGAACCAGGGGTGAAATCAACGAAACATGAAGCCACAGCAACCAGGGAGCCACAGGTCACTGGGGCACAGCGGTGATGAAGGCAGGTATCTGGGTCCAGGTATTGCAAAATACAACGCCCTGGCATGATGCCCTGCCTCACTGTCGCTGAACTGGCCCCATCCCCGAGGCAGTTGAGCCCTGTGGTCAGCAACCCCCTGCCTGCTCAGCTGGACCTGGGCTTCGGTCCTGGCTCTCACCAGTTCTGTAAAGTAGAAATTGCAAAAGCCCCTTCCTCCGACAGCTTTCATGGAACCCAAATGGAATAAGCCACGGTTCCAGGCACACTTAAGTTCTTCCCACAGACTGCCTTCTTACTTTCCTCTCCAGCTTCTTCCAGACCACACTTGCTCGTGCTCACTCACTCCGAGTTCTTTTCTGTCTCAAGGTGATTGCGTGGGTTACAGTATTTTCCTGGACATGGGTTCTTGCCTTTGCCCACGGTGAGTGTCGAGAGCTCTGCTCTTCTCCTCGGCTTTGTAACCCCACTTGCTGTTGATGAATGCTTCCAAAATGTGCTCCTGTGTTTCTTCCACATCCAGGTGACACAACTCCCAGCTGATGGAAGACATCCCCAGGCAGAGGAGGGAGGGCAGGTAAGACTCATTTCAGGAACAACGTTGTGTTCCTAAAATTTGTAGTTGTTTCCAAAGGACTCTTGAGAAGGGATTTTGACTAGGAAACAATGTTTTACCACAACAAACATAGCAGAGAGCTCAAGGAAAACCATTCAAATATGTGTGTTATGCCTATCTAGAGAGATTCATCTGTTTTTTGTTTTTTGTTTTTTTTTCTAAAATTAAAACTACAAGCAGCCAAACAGGGTTATAGTTTCAACCTCAGGGTTTAGGTTCCAGGCAAATGAGTAAAATGAGTGAAACATACAGAGATTAAGAAAAGATGCATCAAACGGCAAGAAAACTCACCAAATCTGAAAAATGTCCCTGCCCCTCTTTTCCCCATTCACTGTTGTAAGTATCTACCTTATCATTCAATACCAAATTCCTAAAATACTGCTCGACATCTTCTGCCTCCGTTTTCTCATCGTTCAGTCCTTTTGCAACTATTTGCCAGAAAACCGACTGCATCTGATTAGAATTAACTTTGATCAATTCATGTTAAGTTATCAAATAAAGACTCACCAGCCTTTCCATTAATCCCATTAGAGTGAAGTTTCATACCTCTCATCAGGCAGCCCGTTTTATTCTCATTTTCCTACTGTTTTCCTCCAGGCTGTAACTCAGAAAAGCACTGTTTAGTGAAGACTAGTTCCTTAGGAAGACAGACATTCTTGGCTGGACTCCATTTTTATAACGGTATTTCCCCCCCTGGAGAGAAGATCCTCAACTTTTTACCTCAGAAACGTTGTTTTTCACCGCAATAAAAGGGTTACTTTTCTTTCAGGAAGAGATTTTGTGAAAACGAATGTTTAATCAAAGAACAAAGGTAGCGAGGACCAGCTGATCCCTCTGCTTCTTTCTGGAAAGACTTCTCTCCTGAGACCGACCCTCTACCTGCCTTGTGGTAAATGTCAGGGCAACACACCTAGAAAGGAGATCCCAGGGCTTCCTGCCTCGCTCCGGACTGCGGCTGCTGCTCGGGGTTTGTGGGTGAAGATGGAACTGGGAAGGACAGGACCCACCAACAGCTGCCCCTACCCACCCCTCCTGCTGCTGAATGAAAATCGGATCAGTGTAGGGGCACAGTCTCAAATGTCAGCTCACACTCCAAAGAGAACGTTGCAAAAAACATCTCCTGCCCACCCCACCTCCACCCCAGCCCCAACTCCTAATCCACAGCGCAAAATAATCAACTATTGGGCTGAGCGTGGTGGCTCATGCCTATAATCCAAGCACTGAGAAGGTTGAGGTGGGAGGATAGCTTGAACCCAGGAGTACTAGACCAACCTGGGCAACACAGGGAAACTCTGTCTCCACAAATAAAAAACTAAAAGGAAATTTGCTGGGCATGGTGGAGTACATCTGTGGTCCCAGCTACTCTGGGCTGAGGCCAAACAACGGCTTGAGGCCAGGAGCTAGAGGCTACAGTGAGCCATGAGTGCGCCCCTGCACTCCAGTCTGAGCAATAGAGTGAGACCATCTTAAAAAAAAAAAAAAAAAAAAAATCAGATTAACTGTTGACTCTTTTAGATGTTTTTCCTAGCATTCCATTTCGTATTTCAAGTAGCACATTTATACTGCTGCTTTCTGATTATTTAGGGTTAGAAGCTGGATACTGACTCTCTCCTATGGATAATTCAGTGGATGTATTCCTCAAACTCCACTGCACGGGCGCGCGCGCGCACACACACACACACATGTTCATAACCACCATCCAAAGTAGACTACAATTTCCTTTCTTTGTACAGATTTTTCTTTTTGTTTTATTTTTCCTGGTTTTCATAATTTTCTTTTACCTATCACTCCTCTGCACCCAAACTTTTTGTTGGAGCTAGAAGATTCCTCAAGATGCAGGGAAGCACATCAGCCCCTTTCATTAAGGGCTGGAAGAGTCTCTCCATCCTGCTGCCCCAAGGCCAGGTCCCAGCTCTCCCGGGGACTCCCCTTCACCCTTCTCCTGCTGGCACTAGCAATTTTTTTTCCATATCTGGGACTGTACTTGGGATCCTCCCTCATTCTCTTGTTTGAAACACAACACCAGTTAGCTTCTGGGGAAAAAATGCACACAAGATCTTTCCTTGAAACTTTGAATGTTTGAAAACACTTTTAAATTTTACTTTGACATTAGAAACCTTAGACTATGTTTTAGAAATAATTGAAAGAATGTGAGTGTGAGTGTTTGTGTGTGTGTACATTATTGTTGGAACTGAAAGAATCCCAATCTGAAAACCATTAATGAATTCAGGGGTCCTGGGTTGGGGCCGGACAGTTTTCTGAGAGGAGAAGGCTCCAGGCTCCATCCACCCCTTGGAACTGGAGAGGAAAGGGCTGGGAGGCCCTGCATGGGGCTCCGGGTTTGGGAAGACACCTGCCCGCGTCCTGAGCTGTGCAGGCGTCTTAGGGACCACAGCCCCACCGGGTAAGGCCTCCAGCTGAGCTCCCTGCCTGCTGGCCTGTGTGGGGGTCCAGGGAGCAGCTGCATATCTGTGTGTGGAGGGGGGCGGGGGGCAGCAGGGGTCTGTGCATTCTGCTTTTCATCAAACACAAAGAAAGACTCATCCCACTTCCCGCTTCCCCACCGTTATGGCCTTCAGGGCTTCTCGGTTCTGATTTCTCCTGGGCTTGGTGATGCCCCTCGACCTCCCGTGTGGGTTCCCCTTCCTGAGGCGGTGGCGTTAGTTCCCTACATTCGCGAGGCCAGGCCACGTGCCCAACCACCTTCAACTTCCAGAATCACCTGAACTCACCTGTTGAGCTTTCATCCCCTTTTCGTTTCTCTCTCTCTCTCCTAAGTCCCTGCTTATTTTTATTCCTTTATTTTATGAAAGCTCCGAGCAAGAGGGGACTCAAGTGAGCCTGTTCAGATATATGAGATGAACTAGAAGCATATTGATTGTATATTAAGAAAAACAAAAGAAACATTGGTTTAAAAATATATTGGACCATTTTCCCATTATGTTCTGACAAAATAAATTCTGTCTACACTTAGAGGCTCGAGGCAGACATAGAAGGAAGTTGCAGGTCCTCCTGGGGCTCTCTCTTCTCCCCAGTGGCTTTTCTGGATTCCTCTGTTGATTTTTCCACCCTGATTTTATATGGGGTTGCCAGAAAACAAACAACAACAACAAACACGCACATGCACACACGTGCGCACACATACACACACATGCACAGGCATGCACACTCACACACGCACACACTCACACGTGCACACTCATGCACGTGTGCACACATGTACACTCATGCACACACATGTGCTCAGGCACGCATGCACACACAAGCAAGTACACACTATCACATGCACACATGCACACACATGCACAAACACGTGCACACACACAGACACACACAGTTTCTCAGAACTCCCAGGACCCAGCACATGCCTCATGGTCTTTCGGTGGATGGAGGCTTGAGGCACTTACACCCACCACAACTTGGTCTGCCATTAGGCCCCTTTAGTAAATACTTTTATATCTAAATTTTCTACAGGAACTTTTCACTTTCCCTTTCTGATTCCTCCTGGTATTTCATTTCTTCTACTGCTTTCTCTGCCTCTGGGTCCGGCTGAGGCCTCAGTTTCATGGTCTCTCAGCCTGGGAGACCTCTCCTCTGCCTCGCATCCCATGTGCCCAGGCCCCAGCACCCAGCACCCAGCTCCTCCTCCTTGAAGTTGGCATCCTTGCAATTTCACTTTTGCATCATTCCTCCTGTAGCCTCTGGCTCCCCCAGTAGACAGTCACTGTTCCGTGTGCAGCACCATGACTGGCTCTAACCAAATGGCAGGTTCCTGACAGATATTCCCAGAAAGCAGCTACCCCAGCTCTCTGTCCTGATACACACAAGTCCCTCGTTACAGACATTCCATGATGTGCACCCACCTCCACCATTTCAGGTGGGAATTTTAAAATGAAATGTATGTTCTTCCTTTGATGTTAATAACTACAGAGTTATTTAAAATCCTTATTGGATTTGATTTATGAAAATAACACATTAATTTTCAAATACATAAAAAATACTCCCAATTCTTAAATGCGTGTTTTTATGGAAATTTTTATACATAGGTTGAATACCAAGTTTGTGTTCATCATGTTAAATACTGAAACTCAAGTGATAAAGTGATATGTGGCACCCCGTGGTACACAGTGAACCACATAAGCGTTTTAGTGTCATTCTATTTTATTTTTATCATGGTCCCCTCACACACATGCACACTTGGGTGTTTTTTCTTTTGGTTGGAATAGGAAGAAGTCAACCCTGCTGTTTAAGAGTGTCTTGCAACACTGAATTTTTGTTTCTATTAAGACAACTGATATCTTTCTGTTTCTTTTTTCCTCAAATAACTCTGTCCCCCTCAAGTGGTTTGAATTTGTGTCCCTGCCCAAATCTCATAAGAATTGGGGGAAGAGCCTGGTGGGAGGTGATTGGATCATGGGGGTGGATCTCCCACTTGCTGTTCTGGTGACACTGAGTGAGTTCTCACGAGATCTGGTTGTTTGAGGGTGTGTAGCACTTCCCCTTTCACTCCCTGTCTGCCCTGCTCCACTTTAGTAAGACATGCTTGCTTCCTTTCCACCTTCCACCATGATTGTACGTTTCCTGAGGCTTCCTAGCCGTGCTTCCTGTAAAGCCTGCAGAACCATGAGCCAATTAAACCTCTGTTCTTTGTAAATTACCCAGTCTCGGGTAGTTCTTCATAGCAGCGTGAGAATGGACGAATACAGCACTTAAGGCATCTTTCGGTCACAGTTTTGGCTGCGTGTGGGTGTGTACACCTGTAGTCCCAGCTACTTGCTGAGGTGGGAGAATCATTTGAGCCCAGGAATTCGAGGCTGCAATGAGCAATCATTGTGCCACTGCATCACCAGCCTGGGCAACAGAGCAGGACCCTGTCTCGGAAAACAAAACAGAAACGAAGCAAACTACAAAGGACAGACAATTCCACAGGCCCAAGGTCTGGCTTGAGACTTGGCACAGTGAATGTGCTGAAATTCAGCTGTCATTGTTTACCTGTTGTTCTTTCCCCAGTCTGAAATGTTAAGAACATGCAAAATAGAAAGTTACATTCTTTATTATTTATTTATTTATTTGAGACAGAGTCTTGCTCTGTCCCCAGGCTGGAGCACAGTGGCTCAATCTCGGCTCACTGTAACCACCACCTCCCGGATTCAAGCACTTCTCCTGCCTCAGTCTCCTGACTAGCTGAAACTACAGGTGCGCGCCACCATGCCCTGCTAATTTTTGTGTTTTGAGTAGACATGGGGTTTTCACCATGTTGGCCAGGATGGTCTCGATCTCTTGACCTCATGGTCCATCAGCCCCGGCCTCCCAAAGTGCTAGGATTACAGGCATGAGCCACTGTGCCTGGCAGAAAATTACATTCTTTAAAAGTCTATGTTTTAAGCAATTTCATTGTTTTACCACTTAATTACAGCTTATTAATTTGCTTGATTTTAAAATAACCATTGAAGTTAATAAGGTCTGTAATGTGGCAACAAATATTTCCCAGGGTACAAATTCTCTAATGTGAGTAAATCCATTCACATGGCAAATACTATGAAGAGTAAAATAAAATAGCAGTTTTTAAAATACAAGTCTATTAAATTTAACTGTAGGCTTTTAAAAATTAACTTTCATTGCCTTCACATAATTTTAAAACTTATATTTCTTTCATTGAATCTTAAGAAAGCAGAAACAAGATCAGGACAAGACATTTATATTAAATAACAAAAGGAAAATTCCCAGTACCAGGAGCTATTTGATATTTGAATACATTACCAAGAAAAGGTGTGAAATTTCTGAAGCTTTAAGGGGAAAAAAGTGACACCAGTTTGTATCTGTTTGGTGTAACTTAAGTATAAATCCCACAGTTGTAAACGCCTGGCTGAAATGGTGGAGGGGCAAAGCTGGCCCTCATGTCTACTCCAGGGCACCAGGGCAGAAGATTTTTGACATTGCTGAAATGTCAAAGAATAAATACTGTGTTTACAATTTACAAGTATCACAGTGAAATTAGCTGTCAATATTTCCCAAGGTTCTCTTTGCACAACTTAGTACTTGATTGGGTCATCATCTTCTCCATTAGCCGTCTCTCTCTTTCTTGTTTCTTTGTTTATTTATTTTTACTTATCACTCCAGAAAGGACATGCTGAAATATCCATAAAGAGAATGTTCTAGAATGAAGACCAGGCAGTGTAGGGTTAGATGGCCAGGACTGGGAAGCAGGGGTGGGGTCAGAAAGTGAAGGGAGGCCGGCTCCATGCACACCTTCCCCCAGAGTAGATTTCAACCTATAGCCCAAGGTTGACTATCCCAAAGGAATAAGCTGAACGTTTTCTTTTTCTTTTGATTTTTCATGGCTAATGATAAATTCAAAAATCGAAGCAAGGGAAAATTAGGAGAATTCACTAGATAATTTATAGTTAGATTATGAAAGAACAAAGCATGCATTTGTACCCAGACTGTCCACCTCCGTGAGTGGAGATTCTCTGAGCATGCCTGGAATTCTTACCTAAATCACTGATCGATAAATATTGGCACAACACAGCATTCCTTTCTAACCATCTAAATATTCCATGACACTCGACATTTCTGCCTCTCAGGGTGGCTTTGAGAGGTAAATGAGACAATGAACATAGAAGAAATCCGTGGACTATGAAGAGCTTTAAAAATGAAGGAATCTACCTTTTATGGAACAACGTTGTTGTGGAAGATCTTCATTCAACAAAATGACCATTCTTGCACATGTCTGATTCTTTGTGTCATAAGTTGGAACAGAACTCTATCTGTATTAGTCTGTTCTCACACTGCTAATAAAGATATACCTGAGGCTGAGTGATTTATAAAGGAAACAGGTTTAATAGACACACAGTTCCACATGGCTGGGGGCCTCACAATCATGGTGGAAGGTGAAGGAGCAAAGGCACGTTTTACAGGGTGGCAGGCAATAAAGTGTGTGCAGGGGAACTGCCCATTATAAAACCATCAGATTTATTCACTACAGCATGGGAAAACCCTCCCCCATGATTCAGTTATCTCCATCTGGTCCCTCCCACGATCAGTGGGGATTATTAGAATTCAAGGTGAGGTTTAGGTGGGGACACAGAGCCAAACCACATCACTATGGTTTTTACCTTACCAGGCAGCATTGTTTACAAGGGCTTGGTTTTTCAGATGAGGAAATTAGCCCAGTTCCTTCTTCTCCCTGAGGATTAGCTGCTCCTTGGTCACACCTGGGCTTCCCTAGTCACACAAAATCCACGTGGCTGTGGAAAGTGCAGCATCGATTTTTCTTGACCACTCTGCCCTCCCGACCATGGAGAGCACAGCATCCATTTCCCACCCTCCTCTTGCACCTGAATGCTTCTTGGATTAGTCACCTACAGCCTCAAATCCTGGGTAATACCCGGAAGGCGCCCCAGCCTTTCCAGCTGACATCCTTCCATTGCCCAAGAGCAGAAGCTGCAGGGAATGCAAGCCCTGGGTGCAAACGTCCCCACGCTGTGTGCGCCTCCCAGTGCCACTTCCAATGTGGAAACTGATCTAGACCAGGCTGGGCAATGCCAGGACCCATTTGGTCTCTTACCACCCCATCTTCCACCCCCGTGAGTGCTTGGAGTTAGCACCACACTCCTTAGGCTCCTGTCTCCTCTTCAAAGGGTGAAATGTGGCCACACACTGATCCATGTGACTTCTTAATTCCCCTCCAGGGCATCCTTTTCTTCAACAGATGTTTTCAAAATAATTAAGTGATGGGGATCATGCATTATTGAAAATGCTGGATGCCTCCCTAATGTTCTTCACATTTGTATATTTGTCAGCACAAAATTGAGTGCTTGGAAATGTTGTGCTTATTTATTTTTCAAATTACTGAACACTCACCCTAGCCAACTGAGGAGAGGAGAGGGGAGCAGCAGCTCAGCATTCTCTCTGGTTCCTGCAGATGTTCCACAATCAGTGGTTCGGGGAATCATGAAGTCCTGTAGGATTTGGGAGCAAGGAACCCTTTTAAAAGACTCTCAGCTGATCACCCATCCTTAAAAGAATCCCTAGAATTAGGGCTATTTCTTTCTTTTAAAATTTTCAGGAATTTCACATTCTCTATTGGTAACCATTTTCCAGTATTAAATAACTCTTGGTCTAGGAAAATGTCTTTTTCTTCGACATATCTGTCCAGTATCTAGAATCGTAAAGTCCAGTTCACCTATGGCCCTTACTGTAGCCTTGGAACTTGCTTGGGGCAAGTATTACATTTCTGGAGGCACCCCAGTTATTTTTATGTGATTCTAGATTGCTATCTCCCTTTAATAGCATATTTTTGGGATTGGCACTTATTGTTAGAAAATATTTGAACTTGGTGCTGCAAGTCCGGGCTGACGACCTGCAGTTTTTCACTTGGTGTCTCAGATCTACTTGGTAGACACTCTCTGAGGTCACAAGTGTCTTAGGATAAGATGCTTTCAACAAGGTAGGCAGATTCTCACGCCCCTAAGAGCTGTTTGGACAAAAGCGTGTCTTTCTAAAAGGGAATTTTCTGGAAAAATACATTGTTCCAGAATGCCTTGGCTTTGAAGGTAAAAAACTTGCATATTTATTTTTGCCACACATATCTACAGAGTAGTCACCTGGTTGCAAGGTCTGTCCATTCAGCCACAAATGTGACAAAAGACCCCTAGCTTTCATGGAGCTTAAACAGATGGGAAAAGGTACTCAACAGTGTCTTAAGGCATGTCCAGGTCTCCTGACACCTGTATGCATGCAAACGTGTCATTTCCTGGTGATCATATCCCCAACGGTCCCATGCCAAATTGGGAATTGACCCTGTTTTCTGGGACTCACAGGGAGGTCATAATTGAGGTCTGGGTTCAGGGCAGCTGGTCAGTTGTGGTGATCTCTGTAAGAGATGTGGCAAGCAGGACAATGACTCACACACCATCTTCCCCCCTCACAGCGCTATTGCAACGGGGAAGCGCCAAGATTAGTGCCAGAACCCATCCAAGATTCTGAAATGGGATTTGTGAGGAGGCGTCAAACAACATGATATTGGAGCTTGGGCTCTAGTAGTACAAGACAGAGGAAGAAGGGGGAGAAGGATATTTAAAACACAAAATCAAATAGTATTTCTGGTTCTAAATCCCTAAGGAATTGCCACACTGTCTTCCATAAGGGTTGAACTAATTTACACTCATGCCAACAGTGTAAAAGCTTACCTATTTATCCACATCCTCTCTAGCATCTGTTGTTTCCTGACTTTTTCATGATCGCCATTCTAACTGCCATGAGATGGTATCTCATTGTGGTTTTGATTTGCATTTCTCTAATGACCAGTAATGATGAGCTTTTTTCTTATGTTTGTCGGTTGGGAGGGGAACATCGCACACCAGGGCCTGTCAGTGGGTGGGGGGCTAGAGGAAGGATAGCACTAGGAGAAATACCTAATGTGGATGATGGGTTGATGGGTGCAGCAAACGACTAACAAACCTGCATGTTCTGCACATGTATCTCAGAACTTCAAGTATAATAACAATAAAAAATAGCAAATACAAAATCAAAAGAAAAATAGCATGTATTTCTTTTGATATTAAAATGGCATTTTTGGTAATTTTTGACAAATGATTTTTAAAAATCATCACCTAACACTATACTCTTTAAGAGACTTTGGATATTGGAAACAAGGGACATTTTTTACACCTGATTGAAATGTTGTGTCATGAAAGTAGAATAACCAATCAATATCCTTTCAAATAGGAAGTATAAAACTGATGTTTTAACATGTTGATATCACCAAGATTTAGAAAAATTCTTTTGGAGAAAAATGAATGATGAGAGAACTTCTGTTGGGGAAGAAGCAGTACATTTTTCCTATCTCTTTCTCTAAAAATAACTAAAAACTCTGGGCATTGTATAGAAAGCAAATACACAATGACTTTGGAAGGTGGAGAGAAGACAAACTGGCTAGAAAACCTGGGATCAAGGGACAATTCGGTGATGAATTAGCTGGATTTTCTTTCCTCTCCAGAAATCCCAGACTTGATACTAAAGTTAGCAACTCAGAAATTCAGCAGGTGCAGAAAAACACTTCAAGAAAAGCACTCTCTGTATACAAAAGACCAGCAAAGGAGTAGCCTAGCAAGACAGAAAACTTTAGACAAATCCACACCTCGCCCTGCCAAATGCCACCTAAAAATCATAGCCCCACCAAACCCACAGCAGCCAGGGCCAGTGGAGCACTTAGACTTCACCTTCATGAGGTTTTAATGAAACATCGCAACATCCCAGCCAGGTAGTGGCAGAGAAGGCCAAATAGGGAGTCTGAATTCTCCTCAGCATTAGGGAGTAACCAGGCCCCCACCCAAGATTGAGGGACCACATGAGGAGCCTGAAGTTCCACCCCAAGCAACAGTCATGAGGTACACACCTCCCCTTGCTTCTGGGTGGGGAGGCCTGGTAGAGAATCAGGACTTTCACAACTACCCAGCAGCAGTGAGGCCAGCCCACCAGTGGGTCAATGGAGCCCACTTGAGAAGCCAGAGTGCCCACCCCAGCAGGCAGGAAGAAGAACCCCTCCCTTGTGATGGCAAAGGAGGTCATTGGGAACTTGGACATTCAGCCCCACACCCTTCCACTGTTGAAGTGTTGCCAAAGAATATCAACCAAACTAAATGGTATAAAGAAGATTCTGAGTCTCAAACAGGATATAAAAATATGGTTTCTGTTAAAAACCACTCACCACACCATACACTAGAGATGTCATAAATGATAAAATTGTCTGACAGAAATTCAAAGCAGCCGTGAACAAAACAGACTTCGGGAAAGCATATGAACACACTTGAAGCAAAAGTAGAAAATGGGAAAATCCCAGCAAACAAATAGAAGATGTAAAAAAAAGATACCAAATGGAAATTTAAAACTAAAAAACAAGAATTAAAAAAAAAAAGAGTTTACTTGATGCTAGCACAGAGGAAACAGAAATGGTAAACTTGTAAATAGAGTAATAGAAACCACCCAATTTGAATAGCTGAGAGCAAACAGGAAAAAAAAATGTTATCAGAGCCTCAGGGATCTGTATGATAATGATTGTTTTTAAACCAACATTTATGTCAGTGGAGTCACAAAAAGAAAGGGGAAAGAGAAAGGAATTAAAAAGTGCTCTTAAGAGCTGAGCACGGTGGCTCACGCCTGTAATCCCAGCACTTTGGGAGGCCGAGGCAGGCAGATCACGAGGTCAGGAGATTGAGACCAGCCTGGCTAACACTGTGAAAGCCCGTCTCTAAAAAATACAAAAAAATTAGCCAGGCGTAGTGGCGGGCGCCTATAGTCCCAGCTACTTGGGAGGCTGAGGCAGGAGAATGGCATGAACCCGGGAGGCGGAGCTTGCAGTGATCTGAGATCGCACCACTGCACTCCAGCCTGGGCGATAGAGTGAGACTCTGTCTAAAAAAAAAAAAAAAAAAAGTGCTCTAAGAAATAATGGCTGAGAATTTCCCAAGTATGACAAAAGACAGAAATCTTTAGGTTAAAGAAGCTGAGCAAAACTTTCTCAAAATAAAATTTCCAAAGGAATACAATTCCCCAAATTTATACAAAGACACATCATAGTCAAGTTTCTGAAAACTAAAGACAATTAGAATCTTGAAAGAGAAGCGATACCTTACCCATAAGTGAAAAAATGGTTCAAAGTACAGCAGATTTCTCAAAGGAAACTATGGAAGTCAGAAGGAAGTGGCACAGCATTCATGCCACTGGAAGAAAAGAACTATTAACCCAGAATCACAACCAAGTAAGAATCTTTGAGGAATGAAGGGTATATCTAGACATTCACAGATAAAGGAAAACTAAGAAAAAACTTTTCATCAGCTGATTTACCCTAAAATAAAGACATTTCTTTAAACAAAAAGAAAATAATAAAAGAAGAAATCTTGGAATATCAGAAATAAAAAAGGAAGCTTAAAAAAGCTGAAATTATAGGCAAGCACAATAGGTTTTTCTTCTTCTTGAATTTTACAAATTATGTTTAATAATTGAAACAAAAGTTTTAGCAGCACTTGATTTACTTCCAAATATTTGCCTGGAAATACTTAAAATTATTTATAAACAAGGAGGGTAAAATCACATAAGAAGAAGTAAGGTCTCTATATCTCACTCAGACTGGTAAAATATTGTCACAAGTTGACTGTGAAAAATTATGAATATATAATGTAATACCTAGAGCACCCCCTAAAATGCTATATAAATAAATACTCTAAAAAATTATAGGTATAGCAAAACTAAATTTGAAAAAAATACTTCAAGTAACTCACTGGATAAAGAAACAGGAATGAAAAACAGAGGACACATAGAAAACAAATAATAAAATGAAAGTTTTAATTTCCAACACATTAGTAAATGCATTAAATATAAATGGTCTAATATCACTTAAAAGACAGAGATTGATTTAGTGGATTTTTTAAAAAAGACAACCATGTCCAGGTGCTGTGGCTCATGCCTATAAGCCCAGAACTTTGAGAGGCTGAGGCATGTGCATTGTTTGAGGCCAGGAGCTTGGAACCAGCCTGGGAAACATGACAAACCCAGTCTCTACAAAAAAAATACAAAAATTAGCATGTGTGGTGGCATACATCTGTGGTCCCAGCTACTCAGGAGGCTAAGGATCACCCAAGCCAGAAGAGAATGAGGCTACAGTGAGCCATGATCATGCCTCTGTACCTCAACCTGGGTGACAGAGTAAGACCCTGCCTCAAATAAGTAAATACATACATGCATACATATATACATACATACATAAATAATTAAAGAGACAACTATGACTCAACTATATACCACCCACAAGAAAATCACTTCAAATTTCACAATAAAGGCAGATTAAAAGTAAAAGGATGGTTTAACATGGTTTAATGCAAGACCTATTATAATCCTACCAAGGTTTTTTTTGTAGATATAGACAATATTACTCAAAAAAAAAATAGAAATCGAAAAGAAGTAGAAGAGTTAAAATTTATGAAAAAGAACAAGAGAGTTAAAAATTATGAAAAAGAAAAATAAAGTGAGAAGAAACAGTCTAAATGGTTTCAAGACTTATTTTATGGCTACAGTAATGAAGACTATGTGATACATGGTGGATAAATGGTCACATAAATTAAAGGAACAGAATAGAGAACCAAGAAATAGACTCACACAAATATGTCCAACTTATTTTTGACAAAACTCCAAAAGCAATTAAAAAGGAGAATCTTTCAACAAGGGGTTCTGGGTGCAACTGGGCATCCACAGGTCAAAAAAAGGAAAAAAAAAAAAAATCCCTGAAGTAAACCTTACAATTTATATAGAAATAACTCAAAATAGATTATAGACTTCAATATAAACTGTAAAATCATACAACCTTTGAAAAAAAACCATAGGAGAAAACCTTTGAGATAGAGGTTAGGCAATGGTTCTGAGATTTGACACCAAATATGATCCACAGAGGAGAAAAATTGATAAATAGGACTTCATTAAAATTAAAAACCTTTACTGTATGGGAAAAAATGTTAAAATATAAAATAGCAAGCTACACACTAGGAGAAACTATTTGGAAACAACATGGCCATCTCAGGCTAATATCTAGATTATATAAAGAACTTTCAAAGTATTTTTTACAATCAAGTAGAAAATGAGAAAAACACAGGAACAAACATTTCGTCAAAGACAATATACAGATGGCAAAAAGGCATGTAAAAATATTATCAACATTATTAACAATTAGGGAAATGCAAATCGAACGAAAATGAGACATCATTGCACAGCATTCAGAATTGCTAAAATTAAAAAAAAGAAGAAGAAAAAACAGTGACACCACCAAATGTTTCAAAGATGTGGAAAAGCTAAATTTCTCACACATAGCCAGTGAGAATGTAAAAATGGTACAATCATTCTGAAAGACAGTTTTGTAGTTTCTCTTTTTATTTTTTTAATATTTATTTATTTATTTATTTTTTGAGATAGAGTCTCGCTCTGTCACCCAGGCTGGAGTGCAGTGGCGTGATCTCGGCTCACTGCAAGCTCCACCTCCCGGGTTCACACCATTCTCCTGCCTCAGCCTCCCGAGTAGCTGGGACTACAGGTGCCCACCACCACACCCAGCTAATTTTTTGTGTTTTTAGTAGAGATGGGGTTTCACCGTGTTAGCCAGGATAGTCTCGATCTCCTGACCTCGTGATCCACCCTCCTTGACCTCCCAAAGTGCTAGGATTACAGGCGTGAGCCACCGCGTCCTACTGGCAGTTTTGTAGTTTGTTAGGGAAACGTGTGCCAATCTAAATAACAGAGAGGCTCTTTAAAGAAAAATGGTATCATTCAGGAATAGGACATAGCAGTGGGAAACATATGCCATAGCAAACAATGTGTGTACTCAAGGAGGTCAAAGAAGACAAAAGTTTTTAAAGGAAAATTGAGGAAGATGACATAATTGTCTTGAGATAATTATCCTTGGCTACAGGTATCAAAAACAAGACAGACTCCAGTCCAAGGTTGGACAGGCAGTTGCATGGCGGGTGTTCTTCTAGGAATGTGTGTGTGTGTGTGTGTGTGTGTGTGTGTGTGTGTGTGTGTTGTGTGTGTGGGGGGGGGGGTTGCAATGGCCTTTGTGCAAGGTTCTGTTTTTTGCCATTTTTTGTGATAGTTCTTTCTACTAGTCATTTATACATGAGAATCCTCCCTCCAAGGCCTTTTCTGGCTGTATTTGTCAGGGCTTATTTGTTTGAACACAAGTGACTCCATTTTGACTCTGACAGCTTTCACACATGCGACCACCACTTGACCCAGCAATTGCACTGTATGCCTGGGTCATTTTCCCAAAAAAATAAAAATGTCTATTCGTAGCAGCTTTGGCATAACAGCCAAAAACCAGAAACCAACCAGATGTCCTTCAATAGGTGAATGATTAAACAAACGGGTCTGTCTACATCATGGAATACTGTTCAGCAATAAAAAGGAAAGAACTATTGATCCATGCAGCCACATCAGTGAGCCTCCCAAGAATTATGTTGAGTGAAAAAAAACAATTTCACAAAGTTACATGCTGTATGATTACATTTATATATTAAATTATAGAAACTGAGAACAGATTGGTGGTTGCCAAGGGCTCAGGAGGAGTGTGGGCGGGAGGAAGTGGGTGTGGACATCAAATGGTGACAGGGAGATTCTTGTCCATGGAAAGTTCTGAGCCTGGACTGTGTCAGTGTCAGGTTCCTGTCTGTTACATTGTACTACAGTGTTGCAAGATGTTACCATTGAGGGAAACTGGAGTATGTGGGGTCTTGCTTCATTATTTCCTACAAAGCAGGGGAGACTTCTAAGTTCTTGAAATTGCTTAAATAATTGAAAAGACAAAGAACAACGTGGAAGCTAGACGTGTTTCCTCATTTTGAAAGAAAGTAGAATTAAGTCAGTTATTGATACTTTTATTTCATATATGTCCATACATAATACATACATCATAGCAGATAGAAAATGTTTTGTGTTTGCCCTAATTGGAGCATGGAATAAATAGAAGCTGCTTATCTTTCAAAGTCGAAACTTCTGTGAGCAACATAACATTTGGCAGTTCCTGCAGTTGGTTCCATTAATTTTTGTATTAACGTCTTGTTAGACGTTAATACAAAAGAGAACAAGACGTTCTCTTCTTGTCTTGTTCACCTGGAAGGAGCCAAAAGAAAGGCAGAAAAACTGTACTAGTAAAGGAAGATACATCCAAAAAGGAATACAGAAGACTTGCAAGGATGTTGCCAGGAAATCTAAGCAGCAGACTGGCCTGAGATGTGTAAAAGTGTGATCGAGTAAGCACGGGCCTTGCAGTGTTTATATTTAGAATAAGCGGAGCAGGAGGGCAGCCAGGCCCGGGTGCCTGATGGAAGCTTTGTGAAGTCACTCGTGGAGGGACGGTGGGAGCTTCCAGCCCCACTGCCTGTGGCTTCCACATTCTTCAGCAGGTGAGAAGTTGTGTGTTCTGCTTGCCCAGGAACAGTGCTCTTAGTCGGAGTGCTGAGATAATTTGGGCAGGGATCATCATCAATTACTCTGTTGTCACTTCCCTTTGTCTCTGATACTACAGCTGCTGGTTCCTCCGAGCCAAGCCTTCATGCCCACTCTAAGCGCCCCTACATTCCATAAAAAGCAGGACAAGTCTCCCTGGCACGTATCAGTTTACGGAGTGAAAACATTTGTTTGGTTGGCTGCTTTTGTTCATGTCTGGAAACAAATTTTTTTGTTCTCCAGGCTGTGAGCAGGCTGTGTTGCTGAACACATTCTGGTCACTATAAAGTGGTGATCACAATAGCTGTTTCAGTGTGCGGTCTGCAAAGACAGCCAGGAACTCTCCCACAGCACCTAGTTCTGAAGAGGATGTGGCGTTCCATTCCTCTCTCTTCCTTGTCTAGACTACAAGACGCTTGATCGTAAAGGTCACGTTTAAAGTCACATTTGTGTCTAGTACCTGGCAGCACAGTGTCTTCAAGGGATAACTGAGGTCCCTGAGCTATGCTTGGTGAGGTTGAGGACACACACACACACACACACATACAGAGAGAGAGAGGAAAACATACACACAAAAAACACACTCACACATGTGCACAAAAACAAAAGAGAAAACACACAGAGACAGGAAACAGACAGGAAGCACACACAGAGGAAACACACAGAAAACACACTCACACACTCACAGGAAACACACAAAGACACACACTCACACACACACACGTAGCTGGAGATGAGCACAATATCATCTCCTATTTCAAAAAGGACGGCCCTTGTCAGCAGCTCTGGGCCACATTCCAGGGTCAGGTGAAATGGCCAGCCCTCCGTACCCCAACTCCAAGCGCAGAGATGCTCCGTAAGAGAACACACCCCACTAAACATGGTGCTACAAGACTCATGCTAAAATCTATGTGTACATATTTCTCCAGGTCCCTCATAAGATCGATACAAGCAACATGGAGAAATGTTGGCCTGCTGGAAGTAGAAGTGCAGAGACTCCCTCCTGTGAGAGAATAAGGCATGGAGGATTCGCAGAACTGTATCCTCAGAGGTCTCATAATGATACCATCTTTTATTCCTTTAACAGCCTCATCAGTGCCCTGAGTGAAGGTGTGTCCATGTCTTCAAGGAAATCCAGGGGAACAGAATTCCACTGTGATGTGTTTCCCGACTTGAAATTCATCACGGTTACGTTTTAATCCTTGGGCAACCAGAGACCATCAGCATCATAGTGATGCAAGTGGTACTTTAGTTACGATCCCCATTGCTAAGAAAAGTACCAAGAAAAAAAAATTAGGTTAAGTGAGAGACTTTGTTTCTGCAAATAGTAGAGCAGTTTGCAAGCCAGGGAGACACAGTCATTGGTACAAAACAAAGATGCCAAGAGAGAGGCTGTCTTTTGTAGAAACGGTTTCCTCCCAGGCTCCCATCTTGTTCCACTACATAAGTAAAGGATGCAGGCTTGTTTGGATTGTATTGGCTTGTTTGGATTACATTGGTTGATAAGATTGATGTAGACCAAGCATCCTGGTCCACTATGTAAAGAGGGGATGGAGGCTTGTTTTATTTCATTGGTTGATCAGACTGACGTAGGCCAAGGTCTGTTGTGTAGGATCAGAAGGAGAAGTGGGAGTTCCCATCCGCCATCAGTTCAGGCACCGTGAACAGGAACAGGCAACTCTGAGGTTCTCAAGATGGCACAAACATGTGTTTTCTGCCAGGAACGCAGAATAATACACATGTGACCTGCAGTCAGCCGACAGTCCAGGTGCCTCCACCTTGAATTTAGGCCGGTCAGCCACTTGGGCCCCATCTTGAGGGGCCGGCTCCTTCGGGTTCACACTGTGGACCTCAGAAGGGAAGCGTGTGTCGTAGACACCGGGACGTTGTGTTACAGTGGGAAAACAGCACCACAAAGGCATATACCTCCTCTAACTGAAAAGGTCCCACACGCAAAGACACGGAGCTCCAGTCATGTGAGAGCACATTCAGTTTGGGGAAACCTTTTTTGGTCTCTTCCCATTCTCTCTCCAACAAGACACATTCTGTGCATTCTGAAGAGATGGAAAATCTTGCACTAGCCAGTCCCGTGGTGTGCGTTGGTAACTCTCCAAATTTACAGCGTGTCGGTCTCATCTTCATAGTTTGTTAAAAATAAATGTCCTCAACTCACCCCCACCCCAAAATTCTGATTCAGTAGCTCTGGAATGGGGCCCAGGAATCTGCATTGAAGACTGTCTTGCAAGACACCCCCAGGATCTGAATTTGGCGGCCTCTGCACTGCGCTGAGAGGGAGGACTCTGCCATTCAGAAGCCTCCTGTTAGGGGCTGTGTTAGGGGTCATGGGGTCCCAGGGAGGCTCCAGTATGGTTCCTCCACCCTGGCAAGGCTCTCTCCACTGGCAATGGACAACGCGCTCCCAGAGTGACCACAATCACTGTGGAGCTTCGTCAGTCTCTTTGGTTTGTTTGTTTCTGAGACAGAGTCTCACTCTGTCACCCAGGCTGGAGTACAGTGGCGCAATCTCGGCTCACTGCAACCTCCACCTCTTGGGTTCCAATGATTCTCCTGCCTCAGCCTCCTGAGTAGCTGGGATTACAGGCATGTGCCACCACGCACAGCTAAATTTTGTATTTTTAGTAGAGACTAGGTTTCACCATGTTGGCCAGGCTAGTCTCAAACTCCCGGCCTCAGGTGATCCGTCTGCCTTAGCCTCCCAAAGTGTTGGGTTTATAGGCATGGGCCACTGAGCCTGACTGGAGGTTCATCTGTCTTTTAAGCCTGCTTTAATAACGTCCAAAGAATACATATTTTCTTTAACATTCGTAGATTGTTTCTTCCCCTTTAAGTTTGAGAAACAGCTCATTTGGACATGGGTGTGATCAGAAGGATACATATGAGCCAAAATATATTAGCACGTTTCATTTCCTGAGGACTTCCGCCATTAATAATGTCGGAATAAATGTCATTTCACTTTATGCCTTCTTTTAACATTTGGTCAAAGTAAGCTGCCCATGCTTTCTTTCCAAAATGCTTGGTCCTAGTTGTTAGAATACGTCCATACCACTCTGTGAGCTTCACGAATCAGTGAGAATTCAGCTAGTCATTAAAAAGGCATACAGAGTTTTAAAACCTCGTAGGCTTCTGACAAATGCATTTCACTCTGAGCACTTAAGAATTTCCATGGAGTTGATGAAAAACGTGCCAGGCATTCGAATGAAGGGGGCGCAGCCTCTTTCCTTGCGTCTGCACGAAGGGGAGGAGCTCTCGTTATCCTGTACACATGACTCAGCAAGGTCTGCAGGTATTCCCAGGCCCAGGTGAGGACAGAAGCGTGACGACAGCACTCAGAGGACAGGAGAACGCTGGTTCCTGTGCAACCTTAACATTGTTGCAAAAGAAACCCCACACGGTTTTACAGTCAACCTAATAGGTGCCCCTTATTGAAAGAAAGATTGGGATCTGCTGATGGGGACTGCCAGCTTGGGTGGGGCGACCACCACGGCAGTTCCATTTGGGTTAATTATGTGTGGTTTGCCCCCAAATAGAGTGCTCCCTGGTGGAGTTTGAGATGGTGGGTGGCCATCTCCCCAGCAGACCTAGGAGCTGTTTCCCAGGGGTCCTGGGCAAAGCAGTTGAGTGCTCTGCCCTGCAAGGGGTCCTGTGGCTTGCGTGCATTTACAAGGTGCCAGGTGGCCATATCTGCAACTCAGGCATGGTCTTGTTGAGTCCCCTGACTCAGTGCTCTAGCCTCAGTTGCCTGAGGGCCTGGACTCCACTCCTGAGTGGACAGAAGGATCTCTGTGCTGCAGGAGGCCCACGCCATCTGCCTTGCCTTGCCCCATAGGAAAGGTGTGACTTGCTGAACCTGGGGCCCCCCAGGAAGAATCCTCTCTTGGTTTCTTCTCTTCTGTCGTCGGGGCCTACCCCATTTCTGCAATAACTGCCTGCCTCCCGTCACACACTGTTGCGTGCCTTGCCTCTTGCTGCCTGAGGGGAGCTGGAATAGAAACCCCCTTGCTTCCTGTGGGTTTGGAGACAACCTCAGAAGATGAATTGTGTAGGCCCCTGAAGTTGCTCCTGAGAGCCCTGAGGCCAGGTGTGTCAGTAGCTTCCCAGGCTGTCTGCACAGCCCAGCACTTGTTTCTGAACTCCGGGCTTCAGCCCTTTCTTTGAATGGCATGGATGGCCCTGAAAAGATAGAGGTATAAAGCATAATGCCAGAGGAAAGGGTTTTTCCAGAACATTGAGGTCCAAAGATCTCAATGAGAGACAAGGACCATGTGAGGCCATAGCAAGAAGGTGGCTGTCTGCAAGCCAGAAGGAGAGACCTCACCAGAACTCAAACCCACCAGTCTCCATCTCAGACTTCCCAGCCTCCAGAACTGTGGGAAAATAAACTTATGTTGTTTAAGCACTCAGCCCATGGCATTTTATGGCAGCCACAGCAGATTACTATCCCTGTGGTTTCTTAAGCTCATAAAACATTTTCTGTTCACCAAAGGTCAGCTGGAAACTGTTTGTGGGAGAAAGCAGGAGGTGTGTGGGGTGGAGTGCTGGCACAGAGCTCGGCCGGGCTGATGGGCAGCTCTTTTACTTAAATGTGACTCTTACTGCAGTTGAAGACCTAGTTTGAAAATGTCCTAAATCTTTTCTGGCAGCTGCAATTTTTGTTCTTTGCATGTGGTTGGGAGGTGTGATGTGACTGCTTGCTTGCAGCAGTTTCGGATGCGTGAAGGAGAAGGAGGCAGAGGAAATGGATGCATGTTCAGTGCGTGCACAAAAGCTGCATATGCTTGAGAACCATCACACCATAAACTCTGTTTCCTGCTTCAGGCCTAAGCTATGTTTGCCAGTGTCAAGGACAAGACACACAACTTGATTTTGTGGAAGACATTTTCCTTTATTTAAAATAAATGGCTCTTTCTTGTTACGGCCTAAGAAGTAAAATGAAAAGTAGCCTGCAGAGATGAAGTAGGTTGGCTGGTGCTATTGAGTTGGCAATTGTTCCCCATCCAGCCTGGCTGGTGGGAAAGGTCCATCCTACCCTGGAGCTAACCCCAAGCCCTGGGCCTCCCTGAACTTCTGGGAACAATGGTCCTGGGGCTGCCTACTGCATGTGGGCCCCTGGACTGGGGTGGCTGGGCAGGGAAGAGGGGCTGGGAGATGCCAAAGGACCCACATTCCTAATGCCAGAAAACACTAAGTAAAATAGGGTTAGACAGGAGTGAAGTGAAGCTCAGGCTCCAGCACATTTAAGAATATTTGTAGTAATATAGAAGATGTTTATGCTACCATGTTAAGTACAAATGCACTTACAGGTATCTATAAAGTATAGTGTCTGTGTGTGTGTGTGTGTATGCTTAGGAAGACATTTTAAAAACAAAATAAAATACAAATTAACTCAGGCCCAGAACTAGAAGAACAGTTAAGAGAGGCTGGGACTGCTATGTCAAAAGTTAATCTTGATGTCCTAAGGGGCTCTTGTACCCTTGGATTTAAACGAGGTTGTGCTGGGAGGAGCTAGCAGGAGGAGTCTACAGTGCAGACGTCTTTCTGCAAGCAGAGGCCAGCCCTCGACAAGGGTTTGGTTCAGGACTGGCCACTGAGGTGCTGAGCACCTGGGCTTTTCCTCCTGGCAGACAGTGATCTGAGAGAGGCTGAGATTGGTTTCTAGACTATTCCTGATGCTCTAGAGTTAGTGAATTTCTTCACTCCTGATGTGAGGCCTCTTTCCTTCATATACGTATAGGGAAGCTAAGACGAGGTGTCTTTTCAAAGGCCAGGGAGGGGATCTCTGACCTTTTTAAATATTTAATTTTTATTCTAACTTTTTAAATTATGCAGGAAAAGAAATGCACAAATACACAATTCTTTTTCTTTTTCTTTTCTTTTTTGTTTTTGAGACAGGGTCTCACTCTGTTGCCCAGGCTGGAGTGCAATGGCATGATCTCAGCTCACTGCAACCTCCACCTCCCAGGTTCAAGCAATTCTCCTGCCTCAACCTCCCAAGTAGCTGGGATTACAGTCTCCCATCATCATGCCTGCCTAATTTTTTGCATTTTTAGTAGAGATGGGGTTTCACTATGCACCAAGCTAGTCTGGAGCTCCTGACCTCAGGTGATCCACCTGCCTCAGCCTCCCAAAGTGCTGGTATTACAGGCATGAGCCAACACGCTTGGCCAAATAAACAATTCTGTCCCCCAGATTCTCAGACAGAAGAGCAGATCTCAAGAAGAGCTTCCAGTGAAACCCCACCTGACCCTCACAACCTGGTGAGCAGCACCAGGCAGCCTTCAGAGATTGCCGGGCCCTGGTCTCCAGTCCTCTCTTTCTTGCTACCCCCTTCTCTGTCTCCACCCCTCTGCTTTCTCTGAGCATGGGAATAGCCAAGTAGAGCCACAGTTCTGGGCAGAGCTGCCCCAAAGGCTGTTACTCCCCAGGAAGAGCTGGCAGGCTGGCCAGGTAAACACTAACGCAGGTAGTGTTGGCATCACTGACCATGGTTTTGCATCACAAGGAGACAGAAACACCAGAGACCATTTAGTGAGTTTATCAATGGACCAATCCACTGTGCCTACCGTGGACCACACACATTTCACCTGTTCACCAAGAGAAGGTTGGTCAACTTGTACCTTACAGAATGGCCGACACAAGCCAAACATTAGAATATAAATGATGAATGAAATATTTGACTGTGTCTATACTGAAAAAAGAAAATGTGAAGGACTTCTCAAACTGAAAACAGAAAACCAGCTCTTTGCTCACGTTCCAAGCATGAGCAGAGGCCACAGTGGACCTCGAACGAAGGCCACGTTTTCACGTTTTGCGATTTCTCTGGCCTATAATCTAAGAGAAAAGGCAAAGGGGGTAGTTGAAAAAAAGACGCTCAGAACTTTGATATTATGCTGCTTGTTGCACAACATTACCTGCTTCAAAAGAAAAAGAACATGCAACATTCCTTTTGTGTGTCTGCCTGTAATCACTGAAATGAGTCTTTCTCTGAAAGGCATTTAACAGCTTTCACCATGTTACATAAACCAGTGATAGGAGCTGCCAGGAATTTGCTTTGGGTTGGTGAACTACCTTCTACCGAGTTAAACATGTTTGGTCATTGTGCATGTCTGCTGTCTCCACTCTATTTTAATCTTCTGAGGTTTCTGTATTATTTTGTTTTCAGTTATTATCTCTTTTTTCAAAAGCTAAAGATACGGAAACTAGTTGAGAAGGCTTTCTGGGTATCAAATTGTCTCTTACCAAGTATGCCGATGACTTCTGTGTCAATGGATTTCAAACACACGGCCCACATTTCCCTTAACAACTCATGACTTCTGAAATGCAGGGGAAAGAGGCTTTGCAAAGTCGTGCTTTTCTGAACCCCTTGCCAGAGACCAAATGCACTTTGATTTCCACATGACGTTTCCCCCAAATAGCTGATGTGACATGTCAAAAATCAGTTATTAAGAATAAGTGCACACTGACATAAATACATATAGATACATATCTACAAGTGGGTGTTTATTTTTAAAGCTAGATTGTAATAGAGAGTTGATGCTGAGATTTCAAGATACAATTCAGGAAATATGGAATTGGTAATAAAATGGTATAAAGCAAACACTATTAGAACTACAGCAGTTCAGAACTTCTTAATGGAGAATCATGTTAATTCCATTTCTTTCTTTTCCTTTTTCTTTTTTTAACATGCTCATGAGAAGATGTGGTGACTCTCGTCAGGACAGCATTCTCCATTCTGGCTGTGGGTGACGGCCTGAGCCCCGGTGGAGTATTCCTGCTGGCCTCAGACGGCCCTCCCAGCTAAAACCTGGGGCCAGCCTGTCCGCAATCTGAAATGCCCTCCAGATTATTCCAAATGTGCATGTTAATGACCATCAGA
This sequence comes from Rhinopithecus roxellana, assembly GCF_007565055.1. Classification (NCBI taxonomy): domain Eukaryota; kingdom Metazoa; phylum Chordata; class Mammalia; order Primates; family Cercopithecidae; genus Rhinopithecus; species Rhinopithecus roxellana. Next base: position 15,670,745 of record NC_044551.1, on the reverse strand, counting down.
TCTGAGAGCTGGTGGAGAAGTTAAGATAAATAGAGAAAATCCTGACCGTGTTTGCTTTGGACCACACGAGACTCAAATTATTTTGAGGCTTTAAGGATGATGCATGCAGGGCACTCAAGGACGGCTTCAGCAGCAGATGCTTGGCCTCTTACTTCTTTGGGCTAAAAGCTCTGAAATTTGAGAAGCCGCTGCTGTGCCTGCAAAAAGCACTGAAACTGGACTGAAAGAGACACAGGGAAACCCACGGAAGCTGCTGAAAAGTGTGACTAGGGGGCGTCCTCTGGAGGGCTTCTCTGGGGGGCTTCTCTGGGGGGCGTCCTCTGGGGGGCTTCTCTTGGAGGCGTCCTCTGGGGGGCGTCCTCTAGGGGGCGTCCTCTGGGGGGCTTCTCTGGGGGGCTTCTCTGGGGGGCATCCTCTGGGGGGCGTCCTCTGGGGGACAAAGCAGTGAATAAACCGCAGAACTTGAGGGTTCGTCAGCAAGGCAAAGCCCCTGATCCCACGTCTCCCTCTTACACCCGCACATGGAGAGGGGGATGCAGAGGGGAGCACACACGCTCTTCAAGATAAATTAGCAGTAGAAGCCAATTATTATCTATGAAAGAAAACATAGTCTCCTACTAAGTCAATCCTGAGGCAAAGATTGGCACTCCTACCTCCATGCCTGGCCTCCAAGCTGTGAGGGAAGGATCACGTTTAGTTTTCATCAAAACCATTTGAGGAATAAAAACATGTTCCTTTCATTTGAAAATGAAGTAGCTAATATTGGTGGTGGCGCTTACAGTGGGGTCTCTTGTGAGTTCATGTGAGGCCAAGAGTAAAGAGAGGAGACTTTCTTTGCCGTGGAGCATCTGCCTACTTTTACATTATTAATTGAATTAATACCCTGAGCCTTAAGTACCTGGATACTTTGTACGTGAAAGGCCAAAGAAGGGATCAGAGCCACTAGAGATGAACCAATCATTAAAAGCGGTAGGAAGCGAGGACCGACTGAGAGTGGCAGCCCTCACGATGGGTGCCACAGGACAGCATTGCGCATGGGCCATCTCACGCTGTCTCCCAGGCTCCTCTCTCCTGCTCCCTAATATTTTTAAGCACCAATGCAGATAATTTAGCTCTTCTGAAAACCCAAGTCTAACTTAATTACAGTTCTGCTAAAGGGGGAAAAATGATATTAGATGCCCAAGCTAAAATAAAATGAACTCCACTTTTTTCTTTCTTTATTAGATTTTAATGGTATTATTATAATAATTAAGCTTTTCATTAATTTTTCCATGCTTATTGAGTCATAGTTCCCTGCAGATTTGAATCATATTTAACGTGTAATTATGGCGGTCCATTTTCAGAAGAAAATGTGAATGTGGGGATGTGGGAATCCACCTGGGCTTCCTAAATTAAAAAAGGCAGCAAGGGGCCAGCTCGGCAGGTGTGTCGGGCCAGACAGGGCAGTGGAGCCAGTGTCATACGCTCTGAGGGTAGCGGGGAGTTGCCCGCTCCAGCTTGGATTCACCGTGTTGTGCCTGATTCAAGTCAGCTCTGGAGGCCTCGAAGATGAGTGGGTGAAACACGCCAGTGTGTGTTTGCTTCCGGCATCTGGGGGGATTCAAGGTGGAACAAAGCAGTGGGCAGGTCCCGACTCTCCTGTTAGACTTCAGGCACCAGGCGCTCTCTGTAAAGGTGTCTGGGGACTCCATCTCCATGCAGATCACTTGGAGACAAGAAGGCCAACAAAGTCCACACGCAATTTCAAACAACTCAGCTGACATACTAATCCATTGTTTTACCTCCTATTCAATGAGGGATGAAGACTGTTCACCGCTTGACATGGGAAGTTTAGTCATGAGACAGGTTTATCTAATAGCAAGCCTCAGATCCCCTGTTCCTCCAGCTGAAGGAAAGAGGGGAATGAGGACAGGAGTGGAGGCTGGGGTGAGTGAGCGCAGAGCCCCCGGAGGGAACATGGGGGGTGAGCATGAAAGGCTGCCTGCTTAGGAGCAGGGGAGTTCCCCACGTGCAGGGAAACTTCCGGAAGAAAGTCCTAGAGGCCCTTCCACTGCCCGGGGGAGGGAAGGAGAGACAGAAAAGCCTGAGAGAGAGGCAGAGGGACAGAGATAGAGAGAAGGGGAGCGAGTGTGAGAGAGAGACAGAAAGGAGACAGAGACAGACAGAGAAGGGGAGTGAGAGAAGGAAGAGGGAGAGACAGGGAAAGGAAGGAGACAGACAGGAGAGAGAGATGGGAGAATCTAAGGGACGAGAAGAGCGAAGGAGATGGGAAAGTCTGGGATCCCAGGGTAACAAACACAGACTTTTTGGCATTACACAGAATCGTTTAAAATACGAGCTTTTCCACGGAAGCTGGCCCACCTTGGGTAAAGTACTTACCCTCTTTTAAGCTAGTTTCTCCTCTATAAAATCATACCGGCCCAAGCACGACTGTTTTGAGGAGCCGCCCAGGGAGCCACGGTGGGGTGAGCTGCTGACGGCTGTGCCTGTCCTCTTGCAGGTCCCAGAAATGCGGGGAGAAAGCCTCGGATACACCTTGCCCCTGAGGTCTGCCTGGGGAGGTGCCATTCCAAGCTCTCAGTCCCCAGGGACTCGGAGCAGCCTGGCCCTCTGCTCTCTGCAGCAGGTTCCTACATCAGTGCTGTGTCCTGCAGACACTTGGGGAGTGCCTTCCATGCAGGGCAGCCACAGCCGGACCATGCACCCGGCCTCAACACCCAACCAGGATGCGGGGCCCACGGGGACTCCACCTTCCCCCTGGATGGCAGGCACGTGCTTGGCAGCCTGCGAACCTCTGCAGTGGGCCCAGGGGCAACACCAGAGCTGCATTTATTTCTCCAAGACCCATCACGTAACTCATGTGAGTCCTCCAGGAGCGAACTCCTGCGGTGGCATCTTCTCTTCTTCCCCCGTGGGGAGCTGCCTTCTGAGACACACAGTGAATGACGGACCTCAGCCTCCAGGGCTATTGTTCTGATGCCACTGGGCACTGGGCCCCGGCCACAGCCCAGACAGCTGTGTCAGGAAGTCACCCCTCCCCGTCAGGGGATGAAACCAGAGCACAGAGATACCAGGTGAGTTTGCCCAAAACCACCCCAGCGCCCTGGCCCTCAGAGCCAAGTTCTCTGCATGAGGTTAGATCTGAGAGCAGAAAGATCGCCAGTGACAGACTCTTGCCCAGGACACTTGACATGGCCAGACCCTAAGCCTAACACCCTCCCTGCTGGTCCTGAGCATGGTGGGCAGAACACGGCCACATGGGAGGGCAGCTGTTGTCAGGGAACAGGCACACCACACAGGCCAGGCGGCCACCAGGGTGGGATGGGGCTCTGCGTCTGCTCCCCCAGTCAGTGCTGTGGGTCTGCAGAGTTCCCACACAAAACCATCCCTGCCGATGAGACACAGACTCTGGAGCACCTTTATCCATTCAGTGGAAGCACGGTATCTGCCTCAGTTTCCTTATTTATAAGCTAGAACTCACATGCCTGCCTTTTGGGATTGTTTAGAAACTGAAACGAGAACATAGAACAGACAGCAAGGGATTCCTCACCTCACCTGGGCACACCTTCTCTTCCTTCCATGCCCTAGAAGAGCTGCAAACAGCCCCAGGCAGAAGAGGTGATGGCGTGGAACTGCGGCTCAGGGCAGTGCTGGAGGAAGCACTTGCACCCTGTTTTGTGGAATATGGTGTACAGGGGGCCGGACTTGTGGGAAGAGGTCACTCCCTGATCCTGGGATGAAACCTGGCCAGGGCACTTAGAAGCCCTCAGTGCCCGCCTCATGTGGAGGGTGTGGAACTGAGACCAGGCCCTGGCAGCCGCCTTCACGCTGGCCTGTGCTCACATCACCCCCAGCCCGTGGGGATGCTGCTGGGGCTCAGCCAGCTCCCCGCACTGCTGGAGTGGAAGAAGAAAGGAGACCCCAGCCCAGCCAGCATTGTGGTAGCCTCTAGCCTCAGCCTGGACAACCTGCCAGCATCTGCCTCCGAATCTGCAGTCCCTGAAGCCAGTGATGTGTGTCCCAGGGTCAAGCCACCCACTGGAGAAAAGTTAAACCTAAGGAAGAAGCACAGGCCCCTGGGATTTAAGCCAATGAATTTATTCTTTTGCAATGAAACAAAATTTTTTATCATTAAAAAATGTGATAAACATGACTAAAATTTTGACACTGCCGAAAGTACACTGTGTGTGTCTTGACCTTCTGTTCGGTTGCGCTTAGAGCGTGAGTCCCCAAAGGCAACTGAGCAGAATCATGGTCTGTGCTGGGCAGGTGTGAGGAGTGACTGCAGGGACTGGGCGGGCCTAGGACAGGTAGGCAGTGTCATGCAAAGGCAGGGACGGCGGCAGGCAGCGAGCAAGGCCCACGCGGCCACCTGTGCGTTTTCTGCATCTTATCTGTTAGGAAATACGAGTGCTTTCTGGAACAGGAAGCATAAATCCCCATAGGATTGTGGATGTCCAAGCATTTGGGTTTCTCGAAGCTGATTTTCACTTTGCAGAATGTGCATTGGAGCTCACTTGAATGCAAGTGTCCTTCCTCATTATAGACAAGCACATTTCCATGTCTTTGCAAATGTGTGGGTGTGTGTGCCCAGGCCAGGCCTGTGTGTGTTGATTGCGTGTGTGTGTCTGGTCAGGGATGTCTGTGTGGCCTGGGTATCCAGGCACCAGTTGCGGAAATGGATCTGAAGCCCCTCCAGAGGTGGGTCCAGCCAGCCCACCCTGTGCTATTTGCTTGGTGTGTCTGTGTCAGGGCAGCAACTTGGCTCCTCTCTGCCCTCTTGGTTTCCTGGCCCCATCCCCTTTGCAGCTCGGCCCTCAGGATGGCCCTTTCTGGAGTGTTGGAAAGATGTACTGGCTTCCTGGCCCAGTGCCTATTGTTTCCCTGGCTGTGGACGTGGTGATCTTGTGTTTCCCTCATTCCCTCCCACAGATCAGCCTCTGGTGCTATGCATTGCCTCCTGGATGCCCTCCAGGGAACAAACCCTGGCTTCATCCAACAGTGTGGGCTCTGGTCCTAGGACATGTCCATCATGGGCAATCTTGCCATTGCTGTGTGGTCCAGGGTTTTCAGACTCTGCAGGCTCTGGATGAAGAATCTTCCTGCCTTGTCCAGCCTCTGGGGCCCTAGTGCTCTTGGGCATGGGGTCATATCATTCCAACCCCCGCCTCCATCCTCGTGCAGCCTCCTCCCTGTGTGTCTCTCCAAGGGCAGTTGCTGCTGGATTTATGACCCATCCTAAATTTGGATGATCTCATTTGGACATCTTTAACTTAATTTTGAGGACCTTTTTCCAAGTAAGGCCACATTCTCAGCCTCTGGGGGTTAAGATGCGGACACATCTCTTTGGGACCACAGTTGAGCCCACTGTAGGAGGCATCCCCTGTCTCTCCTATACCCCCGTCACATCGGAACTAAACGTAACCTTAGAAAGTAACTGTTAGGATGCAGCTGGGGAGAGACAAGACAGGAAGTGGAGCAGGCATGCAAGAGGGAGAGGCCCTCAGATACGGCGCCGCACGCTCCCCAGAGCTCCTGCTCTTCAGACCAGGCCCTGCACGCACCCCAGAGCTCCTGCTGCTGCCGTGCTCCCTGCTTCTGCCCGTGCGCCACACCTCTGAGGAAGACAGCAGCAGGCTGGGTGGGCGGGTGCAAGCAGTGTAGTTTGCCAGATGCATCCAGGGTGGGTTTCTGTAATGCGGACACGGGAAGGCAATGGAGGCATTGCTCGTGCACACACATGGACTGGGCTCCAGGCCCAGAGACCAGTGTGGCTGGGGCGACTCAGGGAAGGGGCTCACTGCGAGGGGGGTCATGGAAAGCCCTGCAGACCACCGTGGGAACACAGGTGTCGACCGTGAGTGTGGCGGTAACCACGATGCCATGTGGGCTGGGAGGGGGAGCATCAGGCCCATCACCTCACGGGAGGGACCTGGGCGAGGCTGAGAGGAGCAGGGTGACTGAAAGCTGTCCACGATCACCCGGAAAGGGCCACAAGAAGAATGACTCAGGCCTTGCCACAGATGCCAGAGGATTCCATCCAGCCGCTGCACTAAAATCAGTGTGGTACTGGTCAGGGAATGGTCAGTGGAAAATGCAGGTCCTAGAAGCCGGAGGTGTGTGATCCGCTGATTACAGAGTAAGGATGGTTCTGACGGTGTCAGTGAAGGGGCTTCCTCTTCCACCAATGCAGCTGCACCACTCTCATTTAGAAGGAAAGAAAGTCACACTCCTACCTTCCACCACCAATAGGAGTAAAATGCAGACAGATGAAAGACTTACTGGAGAAAGATAAAATAATAAGCTCACTGCAGACACTCCTGGGAGTCCACACATATACCACGGGCTGCTGGCTGATGGGGAGCTCTGGAGCTGTAAAGGAGATGCCTTTGACCTCACACACATCAAAATCACTTCATATGGTGAAAATGCAACAAAACGTCAATAGACAAGCAAGAGATTTGGAAAAAGAGTACATGTGGCAGGTCCAAAGAGAAAAGCCACTACACAGAGGAAGAGGTAGCTCAGAGATGAGCAGGTGCAATGGCTGACAGGGCAAGAAACAGTGCTCAGACTGTGGAAGGAGGGATGTGCAAGTGAAGGTCATGATGGCAAAAGTCGAAATCAGCAATGACACTCTGCAGCCTCTGAGAGGTAAGAGGAAGAGCACTCACACCGAGGGTGGAGATGCAAAGATCAACAACCTCTGTGAAAAACAAAATCTATTACAATTAGGGAAGCACGTACACTTTGACCCAGTCATCTGACCCTTGGGAATCAATCTCCTACCCCTAAAAGTCCCAGCATTTGCAAAGTCGCAAGGGGCAATGTTGTCCACAGCTGCAAAAAGCCAGCAGCAGGGCGAGAAGCCACTCCGGTAATCCTGGTTCATTCCCACAGTGAAATACTAGGTAGCACGGAGAAGAACCAAGAAAGCTGCCTCACAGAGAAAGATCCTGGAAGTGTCTTTAAGAAGTAAAAGATGTGTAGAAATATGATTGTTCTTGTGCGAAATCACAGAAGGGGTGAGAGAAAAGAAAACTCTGCCTGGACTGAACAAAAAGGAATGTGTGAGCGGTCTTTTTAAATCTCAGAATTTGCATATTTGTATGATTGCATTTAGTCACACGCATTTGCATAAAATGCATGTGTGTTTATACCTGAGTGGGCGTTCTTTACGTGCTTCCCTGGACTTAACACTCAGCTCTGTTTTGATTGAAATTTACATTTCCTTTCTTTACCAATTGTTGCCTGAAGCATCCCATGTCCAATGTGCTAGTTAATGAAATGGAGGCATTTGGAGGCTGCCCTAACCCTAACCCGACCTCTGGCTCAATGAGCTAAAACGTGCCCCGGAGGAAAGGTGAATACTGAGGGATGGCATGATGGGGAAACCTGTCGTATCCAAAACTGCCTTCCCTGAGAGCTCCTCTCCTCATGGGAGATCCACCTGTGGTCTGGGGATTGTGGGGTTCATCCCTTTTGAGGACTGAGAAGAGAAGAGGTGTGATTGATAATTATGCAACAATAGGCCTTCGAATGTAAAAGCTCGCAGACACAGGCCCCCTAACCAATGGGACAAGGACTCCTTAGACCGGACATTCATGAGGCTCCTCTGAACCTTCTTCTCCATGAGGGCTTGTCCTTGGTCAGCTGAGCCCAGTGTTAGCAAAACTCCTAAGCCAGCCTAGGAAGGATCCCCCACCGTGACATCCGGCCAGACCTTTCCTCCTGCACTCTTGGTATCTGGCCAAATTCTTCCTGGTAGTTTTCCAGCTCCCTTCCACTCTCACCCCACTATACATCTCTGCTGGCCCTTCTTTTATTTAAGTTGAATTCAGCCCCTCTCTCCTGTAGCAAGTCTTGAGTAAAGTCTTCTTTCTGTTTCTAACATCCATTAGAATAATTTCTCTGTAACAAATTTGAAGTGGTGCTTTTCTCATGCGAATTTGCTTTCAAAGCTCCAGTCCTCCCCAGCTGGATTCTGAAGCCTCAGAACTGTCCCTTGACAGGACCTAGGGAAAAGGGAGGCACATAACATCCTGGGCGCTGGGTGGAAAGCACCCCACAGATGGCCCTGCAACAGGCACCACGGACCATCCGTGGCACAGGGAGGTTGGCTGCCTGAAGAGGTCAGGAAAACGTCTGTGAACCCTGAAGGAGCCAGTCCCTCAAGACAGATCTCGAGTTGCAACTGGTCCTAAATTCAAATAGAACCCAGAGGCCAGCGGCTGACGCGAGGCCGCATGGGTGCTCAGTGTTCTAACTCTGTTCCTGTTCAAGTGTCTGAATTGATGTTTGCCTGCAAAACCCATTTCACCTCCTGGACCTAACGGAAGACTGTGACCTGAGTGGACCAATCAGAACTGAGCACGTTTGCATCTCTCATTTGCATAGTGGACCAGGGTGGAAACCTCGGTGGGAACTTTCTCTGTAAAAGATATTCCCCCCTCTTTGTTCTCTCAGAGCACACCTTTGTTTTGAACCAAGGTTGTATCTCCTCAGTGTGCCATCTGTTTGCTGGAATAAAATCTCTTTCCTTTTTTTTTTTTTTTTTTTTGAGACGGAGTCTCGCTCTGTCACCCAGACTGGAGTGCAGTGGCGCCATCTCCACTCACTCCAAGCTCTGCCTCCCAGGTTCAAGCCATTCTCCTTCCTCAGCCTCCTGTGTAGCTGGGACTACAGGCGCCCGCCACTGTGCCCGGCTAATTTTTGTATTTTTTTTAGTAGAAACGGGGTTTCACCGTGTTAGCCAGGATGGTCTCGATCTCCTGACCTCGTGATCTGCCCGTCTCGGCCTCCCAAAGTGCTGGGATTACAGGTGTGAGCCACCGTGCCCGGCCCTCTTTCCTTTTTTAAAAAGAAAATCCTTTTCAGTAAGTAGATTTGTTAACATTTCCAAACTCCAGTGGTGCTGGGTGCACTGGTGCCACCTCTGATGTAGCACACAGGGGCCCTGCAAACTCCCATCCCTGGATGTTCAAGGAGAGCCTTTGCTGAGAGAATGAACTTCTTACTGTCATAAATTTAGTAAGTTTGAGAAAAAAATTCTGGTCTTGTCATTTTCCCAAGCGATGCTGTATTGTTTTATAGTGTGCATGTTGTGGACTGTAGAATAATATCCCTGGAGTGTCAGCTGGCCAGGGATGGACACAGGGCAACCTTGAGTCACAGCTCCTACAAGGTGAAACCCCTGATTGAAAATGGATTTACTCAGAGAGGCCTGGAAAGGTAACACGAGAGGGGCCCTTTGAATATTACCATATAAATGAAACCCACGTCTGAGTTGATAAAATGTTTGAAAAATGCTTTTTTCTAAGGAATGGTTTGTAAGTTGTTTTATTTATTGAATCCTCACCTGAATATTCAGAGTATCTTATTTTGGAAGATGTGTGATGTAACCAAGCACAGCACGCAGAGGGCACATGCACGATAATTAATACCTGTGGAAGACAGGCTGCAGGAGGCTTCCAACGCAGAACAGGAAATGCACATTCTAATTTAATTTTAATGTAAAAAAATTCCTACGAGTATCACAGAATGTATTTGTTGACATTTAAAGTGCAACAATTTACACACAAAATAAACCAGTATTTGTCCCTTCGTAGGAAAGTGAAAATGGCAGCAACTCCTGCCGTCTCTTCCGTCAGTGAACAAAGACACAGATACATAACCCTTTGTGGGGATCCATCTCCTCGCCTTTGCCTTGGCAGGACTCTGTCTGGGTGTCTGTGGATGGTGACTGTGCCAGGCAGGTGACAGGAGAGCGCTGTGCCCTAACATGGCCTCAAAAAGGAAAACCGAGGCTGAGGGAGGAAGCACCTTCCGCAGACATCCACCGAAATCCATTTCCCCCATTAACACCAGCAGCCACAATCCTTCACAAATCAGTAATTTAAATGACCTCGAAGATGCATACGGACAGCAATACTCTGTAGACGTATTTTCACACTCAGCCTCAGTGTTGGTTCAAGGTACAGCCACAAAGGAAGATTCCAGTTTCAAGGTGGGACCATCTCTGCCTCCTCCTACTTTCTGGAAAGCACATCACGTGCCCTTTAACCCACTTCCCCTGCTACCCTGACGCATCCTTAGGCCAATTCCAGAAAGGTTTTGTGTAAGGAGAAATGTCACAAATGAGTCATTGAAGAATACGCACCACTCAGCATGTAAGGCCTCATTTTTCTGTAAGGAAACCTGACATCATTATTTTACCTTCAGGGTTCTCAAGAAGAAAACATCCCCATACAGGACCCACCTCCGACTCCAAATTCCCAAGGCTCCGGAGCTTTCTTCTTGGCAACCTCTCACGTCTGCGGATGCCCCCAGAGGTAGCTCTGGCCCAAAGGTGGTCCCGGGTTCCGCAGCTGTGGCCTCTAAAGGTGCCTGCCTGGAGACTAAGAGGAGAATCACTGAAGCGATGCTCATCCACGCAGGAAAAGGAGTTGGCAAGCAGAAGCACACTGCCTTGAGCTGGGGCTCGCGGCAGCAAATGCCCTTTTTTTTAAAAAAAAGAAAAATATATTTTATTTTAGTTTCAAGGGTACATGTGCAGGTTGCATGTGGTAGGGGTTTGTTGTTCAGATTATTTCATCATCCTGGTAATAAGCATGGTACCTGATAGGTATTTCTTTTCATCTTCATCCTCCCCTCATCCTCCACCCTCAAGTAGACCTGGGTGTCTGTTGTTCCTCTCTTTGTGTCTGTGAGTGCTCAATATTTAGATCCACTTATAGCTGAGAACTTGCAGTCTTTGGTTTTCTGTTCTTGAATTAGTTTGCATAGGTTAATGGCCTCCAGCTCCAACCATGTTGCTGCAAAGGATGTGATCTCACTCTTTTTTGTGGCCACAGATTATTCCATGAGGTATATGTACCACATTTTTTTCTCCAGCCTACTATTGATGGAAATCTGAATTGATTCTGTGTCTTCATTATTGTGAATAGAGCTGTGATGAACAGATGTGTGCATGTATCTTTATGGTAGAACAATGTATATCCCTTTGGGTATATAACAAATCATGGGAGAGTTGGGTCTAATGATAGTTTCCTCGTAAGTTCTTTGAGAAATCTCCAAATTGCCTTCCACAGTTGTTGAACCGAATTGTCTTCTCAACAGCAGTGTATAAGTGCTCTGTTTTCTCCTCAACCTTGCCAATATCTGTTACTGTTTTACTTTTTAATGATAACCATTCTGACTGCTGTGAGATGGTATCTCATTGTAGTTTTGGTTGCATTCCTCTAATGACGAATGATGTAGAGCATTTACTCATATGCTTGTTGGCTGTGTGTATGCCTTCTTTTGAAAAGTGTCTGTTCATGTCTTTTGCCCACATTTTAATGGGGTTGGTTGGTTTTTGCTTGTTAATTTGTTTAAGTTTCTTATAAATTCTAGATATTAGACCTTTGCGGATACATAATTTACAAATATTTTCTCCCTGGTGTCTGTTTGTTGATAGTTTCTTTTGCTCTGCAGAAGCTCTTTAGTTTAATTAGGGGACCCCTCATTTGTCAATTTTTGCTTTTATTGCCATTGTTCTTGGATCTTTGTCATGAAGTCTTTGCCAGGCCTACATCCAGAATCATATTTCCTAGGTTTTCTTCTAGAATTTTTATAGGTTTTGGTCTTACATTTAAGTCTTTAATTCATCTTGAATTTATTTTTGTATATGGTGGAAGGAAGGGGCCCAGTTTCAATCTTCTGTGTATGGCTAGCCAATTATCCCAGAACTATTTATGGAATTATGAAAAACTATTCTAAAATTCAGATGGAACCAAAAAAGAGCCTAAATACCCAAAGCAATCCTAAGCCAAAGGAACAAACCTGGAGCTATCACACACTTGACTGACTTCAAACTATACTACAAAGCTACAGTAAACAAAACTTGACAGTACTGGTATCAAAACAGGCACGTTGACCAATGGAACATGATCAAGAGCCTAGAAATAAAGCCACACATCTACAGCCATGTGAGTTTCGACAAAGCTGACAAAGACACACAATGTCCTCTGTTTTAATGTCTGTCTTCCTTTGCCAGTCAAGAGCATGTGAGGCAGAGACGTGGCCTCAGGAGTCTGCACCAACCATGAGCTGAGTGTCCAGGTCCTATCCAGTGACCAAAGGGACTTTGACCTGCTCTCCCCATGAGACTCATGGCCCAGGGCAGGGAATTACACACAAGAAAGAAGAGAAGGCTCAGTTCCATTTGTTCGTGATGACCTGCTTTTAATAACAAACTTAACAGACAAATGCCAACTTGATCAGGACAGAATTAAGGGCTCTAGAGGCAGATATGCCTGAGCCTACATGGAGGATGTCCATCCTACTACGTGACCAGGGGCCAGTGGCCCTGAGATAAGCATTGCTGCTCCCTAAACACCCTAATATTTTAGGGCCCATGAGGTGAGACACCCCTGAGACCACATGAGATGGAGTGAGACAGCTCCCAGACTAGTGTCCCTAGTGTCCATGCTCAGGACAGACTCAGCTCCCAGCCCAGCATCCATGCTCAGGACAGACTCGGCTCCCAGACTAGCGTCCATGCTCAGGACAGACTTGGCTCCCAGCCCAGCATCCATGCTCATGACAGACTCGGCTCCCAGACTAGCGTCCATGCTCAGGACAGACTTGGCTCCCAGCCCAGCGTCCATGCTCAGGACAGACTCGGTTCCCGGCCCAGCGTCCATGCTCATGACAGACACAGGCCAACTCCGGCCCAGGCCCCATGCTCGGGACAGACACAGGCTGACTCTGGCACTCCACACCTTCCTGGTGCTCAGGCTGCCCCTGCATGAAGTGCCAGGCCTGCCTGCGGCTCCTTCTGCCATGCAGGAAACCATGACTTTGGCTGCATCTCTGGGGTTGCCCAGGTGTTGAGCCACCTTCTGGGAATTGGTGTGGGGATGTCAGGAGTCTGGTGTCACCTCCTCGGGGGCTGACTCATACCTATTAGGAAAATCACAAGGAGGAAGAGAGCTCAGCCTCTCTCACCCTCATGCAGTAGGCGGGTCTCTCCGCACTGAGGCCAAGCTGGACAGGAAAATCACAGACCCCAGAGCTGCCTCGCTGTGAAGCTGAGAACCAGTGTGGAGCCAAGGAAGTTCCCACAGAGAAAGGAAGATGGGCTGGCTGAAGGCGTGTGCACTGGGCAGCCTCAACCTCAGCCGGGTGGTCAGGAGCTGGGCGGAACAGCAGTCTCTGGGAGCTTCACGTGCTCATGGATCCCATATGATGTTCTGACAAAGAGCATCCAGCCCGAGCCCCAAAGAGGAGCCTGCTCTTCGGGCTGCACACCCCAGGAGTGCCTGCTGACATCTGCAGAGTACACACCTTTCTTCCTTGATCCCTTGTATTTCCCTATGAAAGAAAAGAAAAGAAGAAAAAGGAAAAGGAAAGGAAAGGAAGAAGAGTGGAAGAGAGAAAGAGAGAAAGAAAGAAAGAAGGAAGGAAGGAAGGAAGGAAGGAAGGAAGGAAGGAAGGAAGGAAGGAAGGAAGGAAGGAAGGAAGAAGGAAGGAAAGAAGGAAGGAAGGGAGGCTCACACCTGTAATCCCAGCACTTTGGGAGGCCGATGTGGGCAGATCACCTGAGGTCAGGAGTTTGAGACCAGCCTGGCCAACATGGTGAAACCCTGTCTCTACTAAAGGTACAAAAATCAGCCAGCATGGTGGCAAGGCACCTGTAATCCCAGCTACCCAGGAGGCTGAGGCAGGAGAATCCCTTGAACCTAGGAGGTGGAGGTTGCAGTGAGCCGAGATCACACCACTGTACTCCTGCCTGGGTGACAAGAGTGAGACTCTGTCTGAAAAACAAAAAAGAAAAGAAAAGAAAAAGAATAAAAAGGACCTAGGACTGCAGGGGCAGGGAGATGCAAGGATCCTCCACTTCAGCCTTCTGTGTCTCCATTATTCACTCAACCAATGTGAGGCGGCCTGTCCCGGAACTCTCGGTAGGACTCCATGGGCCAACACAGACATGCTCTGTTGTTCCACAATAGACTCACTGCACTGCTACTGAAGGTCCCTGTGCCCTCAATTAGCCGAGGCATCGTCCCCAGCAGCAGTTTCATCATCTGTAACGTGAGCTCTGGAACCAGATTAAAGTTCTCAAACCTCAGTGTGTCTTAGCAGCACCCAGAAAGCCAGACACAGAACAGCCGGGGTGAGGTGGTCCTTGGAAACTGTGAGGCCCAAAACACACCTGGGAATTCACAGACAAGGTGTCTCTCCCTCCTTCCACTCTGCCTGCTGGGACTCCGAGAAGATCTCCATTTGTAAGGCATATGCACATTTCTTTATGCCACGAATGTCTTTGGAGTTCACAGAGAATAGATTCCAAAGCTTTTCTATAATCTTTTATTTTTATTTTTATTTTTATTTTTTTATTTTTTGAGACAGGGTCTTGCTGTGCCTCCCAAGCTGGAGGGCAGTGGTGCAATCTCGGTTCACTACAACCTCCATCTCCTAGGCTCCGGTAATCCTCCCACCTCAGCCTCTTGAGTGACTGGGACTACAGGTGCACATCAACATGCCCAGCAAACTTTTGTATTTTTTGTAGAGAGGGGATTTCACCATGTTGCCCAGGCTGGTTTCAAACTCCTGAACTCAAACAATCTGCCCACTCGGTCTCCCAATATGCTCTTCTTTTAAATGTCTCAGGACCGGGAAACCTTGGGGCCAGCCTTATTGGAAGGCATCCAGCTTGCTTGGGTACCTTGGGGTCGGTGGCGGTCAGGCACCAAGAGGAAGGCAGAGCGTGGACCATCTCCCCAGCCCAGGCCATGTGGTTTCTGCCACTAAATCCCCCAGTTGCAGTAGGCAATTTTCTGAAGCTATACTTGGCAGGTTTGGCAAACCAATATTTATGTTTGGAAACAAACAAACAAAAAACATTGCACAGAGTTCAGATGTCTTCTTCAAATCTCATGTTGAGATGTGGTCCCCAGCATTGGCGTGGGTTCTGGTGGGAGGCGTTTGGATGGTAGGGGTGGATCCCACGTGGCTTGGTGCCGTCCTGGTGATGGTGAGTTCACCCGAGATCTGGTTGTTTAAAGGTGTATAGCACCTCCTCCTCCACCCACGTACTCCCCGCTCTCGCCACGTGACTGCCTGCTCCCCCTTCGCCTTCCGCCATGAGTAAAATCTCCCCAAGGCCTCCTCAGAAGCAGAGAAGATGTCAGCACCATGCTTCTTGTACAGTCCTCAAAACCACATGCCAATTAAACCTTTTTTCTTTATAAATTACCCAGTCTCAGGTATTCCTTTATGTGCAAGAATGTCCTATCACACCACCCAAGGTATAAATAAAAATACAAGACACAATGAGTTTTCCTCCTGGGACAGGGACAAAAGCATTCATAGTGGGCAGGCGCTGGTCTTGAAGCCCCTTGATGGTCTGGCCCTGGGGCTCACGGCCTCCCCAGCATTTTGATGCCGGTTCCACTGCAGAAATTCCTACAGCATGGTCATCTCAAGAAAGCCCTTGCAGGATTCCACTGGAACGTCGACCACTGATGGCGGTGGCCCGCAGCTGCTTTGTTCCATAAGCCAGAGGAAGCACTCTCCAACAAACACTGAGGAGGTCGGCCTGTGGGGCCGGTGCTTCCTCAGAACCACGAGGCTGGCGGGGAGGGCTCCAGAGCGGTCTCCTCCCTGAATACACTTTGCCAGATGGCGAGGCCCTTCCCAGCAGTTGAACGTTTGTGGGGAGAATGAGTTTGACATTCCCAAGCTGCTCACATCAATGTATAATTAAAGGAAAAGAGAAAACCTCTAAGCATTCAACTACAGACTGTGGCACGTGGTACGGGGCTGCAACTTCTTTCCAAGTATGCTCAAGGCAGACCTCCCCTTGATGAGCAAAGAGAGACATCTTTCCTGAGCCCTCATCCCCAAGACCATCCTTCATCCTAAGGGTATCTTCAAACACCACCTCCTTGTCTCTCGTGGATCCTCCTTGGCCCCAGCCAGGAAGGCCGCTGGGCGGGTCAGAGGAATCAACACAAACGGATATTGTTGCTGACATGTTGTGAACTCTCTCTCTCTTGTATCTGCAGAGAGCACGAGGCCTTCTGGGCCTCTTTGTGCCCTGTTTCATTTTTAATGACTGTCCCTGAAAAGCAAGGAGAGCAGGATGTTGTCACCTCGGCCTATTTCATCCCTGATCAAACACTGTCTGGCAGCTGTTCTGAAGGTCCCTGGCTGTGGATCGGTGGGGACAAGGCAAGACCCCTCTCCACCTGCCCCTTTTTCTTTGCAGGACATCAGAGCCCAACCTGTGGCTCCTTCCCTGCGGCTATAACTGGAGAATCGAGGGAGCCTGAGCTGCAGAAGAAACATTCCCAAGGTGCGGACCCTGCTATGGATCCTGCATCAGACCCAGGTCTGCAGGCCCATTTGCAAATCCATCCAACTGTATCCCCAATCTCT
The DNA here is from genome assembly GCF_007565055.1 of Rhinopithecus roxellana. Lineage (NCBI taxonomy): Eukaryota > Metazoa > Chordata > Mammalia > Primates > Cercopithecidae > Rhinopithecus > Rhinopithecus roxellana. The sequence goes on along the minus strand of NC_044551.1, from coordinate 15,654,320 downwards.
AGACCCAGTGCAGGTATGAGAACTGGGGCCCTGAAAGGCCTTCAAAGCCACCTTTCCTCTGAGGCACCAAATTGCTGCCAGCCCAGACACAAGGACACAGTGTCTGTTGTCTGCCTTGCTGACTGAGCTCCCTCGTGAGGTCCTTTAAGTTCCTGAATATTTCAGTTTCCCCATATGTGTATAAAGGGATGACAGGTGCCTATGCACTCCCTCAGTCTCCCTCAGGGAACGGTGAGTGTCCCGGCAGATTGGTCCCCAATTCTAAAGTGAGCTTTATTCTCTAGGAGAAAATTCCCTTGTTCATCCTTGATGGAGAAAACCAATGAAAAGTGAAAATTTCGGTTGTGCAGAGTCTTCTTTCTTCAGGAAGCCAAACTGGTTCATGTCTCCCCCACTGGGGCTGACCTATTGTTTGGGGTGTGTAAATAAACCTCACCTACGTGAAACTAATCCCTGACTAGAAATGGAAGCTTAATTTCTTGGAAAACCTCAATGTTTAAAAAGAGCAGATGTCCAAATGTACAGATATGTATAATTTTCACTTTTCTGAATAATTTCATTGTTAATCATATACAACATAGTGACAACTTCGTGCTGGTGAGGACATGGAGAAACTGGATCACTCACACATCAATGGAGAGAATGTGAAATGCTGCCATCACTCCCAAAGAGTAGGGCAGTATCTCGCAAAACTAACATGTACATACTTCTCATACCACCCCGAAACTGCAGTCTTGGGCATTTACCCCAGAAAAAATGAAACTCTGTGTCCACACAAACCCTGTACAGAAATGTTTGTGACACCTTTATTCATAATGGCCAAAAGCTGGAAATGACCCATGTGACCTTCAGTGGTTGAAGGGTTAACGAGACGGTGGGACCTCCACACCGCAGGTTACAACTGAGCAATGAAAAGGGAAAGCTACAGGTAGGTACAGGCAGCAAATAGGAGGGACTCGAGATCATCGTGCTTCACGAAAAAAGCCAGTCTCAAAAGGTTGCATGCTGCATGACTCCATTTATCATACATTCTTAACATGATAAAAATATAGAGATGAAGAAGAAATTAGTGGTTTCCCCGGGTTAGGAAAGCAGAAAGTCGGGGTGTGGTGGTGGCTGGAAACAGCTCCGGGTCCTTGTGGTGCCACAGCTGTGGATATTGATCATGGTGGTGGAGGAGATAAGAATCTGCGTGCGTAATAAGACTGCATAGAACTAAACACACACATGCACATGCATACATACGTGTGCACACACAGATGTTCAAGCGTGCACACACACACAGGCACACAAACACATGCACCACATGACATATACACATATATGTGCACACACACACTCGAAACACACGTACATGTGCTTGTATACACATAGGCCCACACATGTTCATATACACACAAGCACACACAAATACATGCACCACACATGTGTGACACACACATATGCACACACTGGAAACACACAAGTATGTGTGCATACATACACATGGGCACACACATGGTCACACATGCACTAACACAGATACATGCACTGCATGACATATACACATATGTACACACACACTGGAAACACACATGTATGTGTGCATGCATACACATGGGCACCCATATGTTCACAAACACATGCACCACATGACATATACACACATATGTACACACACACTGGAAACACACATGTATGTGCGCATACATTCACATGAGCATACAGACATGTTCATGCATGCACAGATGCACACACACAAACACATGCACCACATGACATATACACACACACACAAACACACACTGGAAACACACACCTACACGTGCATGTAAAACTGGTCCAATCTGAATAGATTCCGTGGATTGTTCCAAAAGCAATTTCCTGCACCCTCACCCCAGTGGGACTGGGCTGGCCTGAGAGAAACCTAGACCTGCACATCACGGTGAGAAGTCCTCTCACTATGCTGCAGAGAGGAGGATCTGGTGTGGATGCACTGAAGCTAAGCAATGTCCTACCACGGGGGAAGCCAGGTGGAAGGTACAGAGGGTCTCTAGCAACACTTGGAACTAAATGGGAATCTATCATTACCTTGGAATAAATACTCTAATTTTCGTTGGTTTTTTTTTGAAATGGAGTCTTGCTCTTGCCCAGGCTACAGTGTAGTGGCATGATCTCTGCTCACTGCAACCTCTGCCTCCCAGGTTCAAGCAATTCTCTGCCTCAGGCTCCTGAGTACCTGAGATTACAGGTACCTGCTACCACACCAGGCTAATTTTTTTGTATTTTTGTAGAGACGGAGTTCCACCATCTTGGCCAGGCTGGTCTTGAACTCCTGACCTTGTGATCCACCCACCTTGGCCTCCCAAAGTTCTGGGATTACAGGAGTAAGCCACCATGCCTGGCCTAATTTTTGTGTTTTTAGAAATGAAAATTAAATTAATCTTAGATTAATGTAACTATGAAACTCTGCAGGTGCCTATACACGCACACATGGGTATAAATATATACGCACATATTCATATAATATACACACATTTTATACAGGTGCATATGATTATATAGTGGCATTTATTTCACCACGTTTTGTGTGTAGGGGAGAATAGAGGCAGTAGAGGTTTTCAGATAAAGACAGCACGGGTGGGCGTCCCTTAGGGTTGTCTCAGGTCATCGATTCATCTGATGCTTCATCTGTCGGAATATGAGGAAGACGTTGTTAGGGGTGACGAGGGAGGCTGCTGATCCCAGACCCATGCTAGCCCTGAGTGCCAGGTCCTGCATCACTTCCCCACCCGGCTCCTTCCCCGCTGCCTCCGTTTGGTCGCGTCCTACCAGGTCTGAGATGATAGCACACACTTCCCACGTGATGGGGCACTGGACACGTACATTTCCAGCTTGAGTTTTTCAAATTATTTTTTCAGCCTAGGTCAAACTGGTATTTGAGACAATAAAACAAAACTGCCTTGTTGAACAAATTTGATATTTTGGATTCATTTCTTCCTTACTTCCCCTGCAATTGAATATCAACTTGTTACCAAGAGCCAGTGATTTGCTAGTGTATGATGCAGAAAGTGAGGACCAAAGGGCACCAAACTGACCCCTCCACAGGGACATGCCGCAGCCCCAGGCCCGGGACGAAGTCACTCCTGTGCATATGGGAAGGCAACTTCATCGAGATTCCAAGGCTGGAGGAATGCCAGCTCCTCCATCCTAACTGCCTTGAGTGGTCCACCAGCCTGGATCCTATGGCTATTTTCAAAATACTCAGCTGAAGGTGAAATTGAGGTCTGGGAAACAGGAGGGGAAGTATTCTCAGGTCCCGGTGGGGGCAGAGCTCAAAGCTTCTATGTTCATGTGCAATTAACTCATCCAGCTCCCTGCACCCCAAAGGCTCCATTTGTCCCTCCTGGATTGTCTATGAAGGGGTGAAGCCGACCTTCGAAATTCTGAGCCTTCCTCTGAGAAAGGCCGCTGAGGTGAGCAGCCAAGGGGAGATGTCCAGGAGTTAGAGGCTATGATGGCAGCCAAGGGGAGATGTCCAGGAGTTAGAGGCTATGATGGCAGCCAAGGGGAGATGTCCAGGAGTTAGAGGCTATGATGACAGCAAAGGCCAATGGTTCTTTCCTGCTGCCATCTCCTCACGCAATGACACTCATCTCAGCAAAAAAACAGCTCCCTTCATAGCTTCAAAGAGCTGGTCACCACCATTGATTTTGTTCCTGGGAAGCTCCTAGCACGTCAATAATGCCTTTGTAACTATTCGCGTGTAATGAAGTCCTTGCTTTCTGACCTCTGAACCTATGTAATGTGGCTCTGGACCCCCACAAAGTGAGAATTTGCAGAGGGTCCCCCATATCAGCTCATCACAAATCCAAGTACTGATCAGGGAGCCACCATTTCTTTCTTTTCCCAGTAGAGGTAACTCTTAAGATCACCTGGACTTTGCATCCACTGCTGCCTCCCCTGAGTCCAGGAGCCTCCTGTCCCACCCCTGTGGGTGCGGCCCCGTGATCAGCTTTTCTCTCTGGCCATGTGGTCCTCACCCATCCAGGTCCTGCCATCTCCACAGGGCCCTGATGGATCTGCCTCCTGTCTCACAAGTGGTGTGGTCCATGAATTGCCAACATCATGAAGCAGCCAGGTCCAAAGCAGAAAACAGCCCTTCTCCCTCACTGAGAAGTCCACACAGGACACGTGGAGCAGCCGGCAGCTTCAGCCCTTGCCTTTCAGGGTCATAGAGCAAAACGGGCCTGCAGCGTGGACCAGTGCCCATGCAGTGTTCCTCACTCTGCTCCTTTCAGCTGGGGAGGCCTTGGGTCCCCCTGAGATCACCCTGGCCCCAAACCCGACCCGCAGACAGCAGCCTTGGAGTAGCAGCCTTCCCGACCAACGGCCCCTGCAGCCAGCCAGGCCCCCAGCCCAGGCTCAGCCTAGGCTCAGCCCAGGGGCCACGGCCACCATGCACCCTCACTCTGGTGGAACTGGCCAGCCTGGAAGAAACCCAGACCAGCTGGTCACCGTGAGAAATCCTCTTTCTAACTGCATGCAGCTGCAGAGAGAAGAATCTGGTGTGGATGCCGAGAGCACCTAAACTTTTACACCTCTGGCCTTTTACTCTTCCAAGGAGTGGGTCACACAGCGTAACACTGTGACTTTATTTTGTCCTGATGCTTGGAAAACTCCTTTTGTCCTAAGCTGCCGACCTTCTCAATCTCCATTTAATCTCTCGGCTAACCCCAATTTAGGGCTCTTTCCCTTAACAAATGGAGCAGTCTCTCATCATAGAAGGTCATGTCTTGGGGACAGAGAGGCATGTAAAATAAATGAGGTAAGCTCAGGGCGGGGCTGGTGCAGGAGAGACGTGACCCCCCCTCCTTCCCACATGGTTAAGGTGGCCAGTGGATTAGGACCTTCCAAACCGGGACCTGCTTCTGCCTTCTCTCCGAAACATGCAGTATATCCACGCAGTCTTTTCCTGTAAGTACAAAAACAAAACACAAGAAACAAGAGACTAAACGAGTTGAAGAGGGTAAAAGCCTGGCACGTATGCTGGGATTGTGTAATTCCCTGGTAGAAACCATAAAGCTGTTACAGAACTCTACTTCTTTGTCATTACTGCACAGGAGAAAAAACGCAATCAGAGCCCTTGAAAATAGAGCAAAGGGCCACGAGGGCCAGGAGGCTAATCCAGGATTAAGGAAAATGAGCTCTGAAGACAGACAGAAAAACGCTTCCCCCATAAGGCTAAGAAGGAACACAAAAGACAAATACATTGTGGATTGGGAGCAAATGGGAGATACTGTCGGTTACGGTGACTCATTTCATTTAAACACTCCAGCTCATCTGGAGGAGACATGCAGAGAAGAAGAAACCCACCCAGGCCAAGGACAGGACATTTGCAAAGAGCTCATCCTCATCACAGGAGACAGAGCCCTCAGTAGCACGCCAGCTCTCCGCCTGCTGTTCACCCACTGCAGGCCCACCTGCTCCTCACCTGCTGCAGGCCCACCTGTCCCTCACCTGTTTTAGGCCCATCTGCCCCTCACCTGCTTTAGGTCCACCTGTCACTCACCTGCTGCAGGCCCACCTGCTCCTCACCTGCTGCAGGCCCACCTGTCCCTCACCTGCTGCAGGCCCACCTGTCCCTCACCTGTTTTAGGCCCATCTACCCCTCACCTGCTTTAGGTCCACCTGTCACTCACCTGCTGCAGGCCCACCTGCTCCTCACGTGCTGCAGGCCCACCTGTCACTCACCTGCTGCAGGCCCACCTGTCCCTCACCTGCTTTAGGTCCACCTGTCCCTCATCTGCTTTAGGTCCACCTGTCAGTCACCTGCTGCAGGCCCACCTGCCCCTCACCTGCTTTAGGCCCACCTGCCCCTTACCTGTTTTAGGCCCACCTGCCCCTCACCTGCTTTAGGCCCACCTGTCCCTCACCTGCTTTAGGCCCATCTGCCCCTCACCTGCTGCAGGCCCACTTGTCACTCACCACCTGTCACTCACCTGCCACAAGCCCACCTGTCCCTCACCTGCCCACAGGCCCACCTGCCCTTCACCTGCCTACAGGCTCACCTGCTCTTCACCCACCTGCAGTTCTACGTATTCCTCACCTGCCCACAGGCCCACCTGATGCTTACCTGCCACCTGTCCATCAGGCCCTGCCTACTCCTTCACGTTGCCCAAGGAGGGCCTGGGTCAGGCCTGCTCTGCCTCTATCTGTCCTTGGCCATCACTGGACACTGTGACCCAGTCAGAGGCCAAGCCCCACAATGGCTCTACTGACCTTTGACCGGGCTGAGCCCACCCCTGCCTCCTTTCGGGAGGAGCAGCCAAGCCATGAGCACCGTTGTGCATGTAATTGGGGCTCCCCTCAGCATGTCACACAGAACGTGTTACCCACACATGGATTTACCAGTCATCCTTACTCCCAGGGGAAGGGTGATGGCTGCCCGGAAACAGGATCCCAGGTACCAAGCAAAGAGCAGGCTGCAGTGTAAAGCCCTTGGCCCCAGGTCAGGGAGCAGGGGCACCAGGATTGCCTTCTGAGGAGAGGGGGAGCTGAGTGTGTTCATAAGAAAGGGACGCCGTGAATTTCATGACTCACTGTCAGGCAGACCTGCCCATGGCAAGCTCTTGGCCCCTGATGTTAGACTCTGCCATGAATGCCACAGGTGCTGTTCATTGCTGTGTTTACTCTACATTCCAGTGTCCAATAAAATACCTTAAACTTCTATTCTATACAATGGTTAAAATAACTGTTAAAGCCAGATATTATTACAAAGTTATATTTTAGTTGGTTACTTAATCCAAGGAAGACTGTTTCTTCCGTCCCTTTCTATAAGTGAGGAAGTCACTAATATATCTGGGTGGGTCATATCCCACCACTGCCCCATTTAGCCACTGGTCCTCATCTGGCAGAGGCAGGGCTCCATGGCTGATGCCCCTTTGTGCAAGGTTGCTGAAGGAAGTCACAGAACCAGCAACTCCACTATCCCATTCATCCACTCATCCACTCATCCACCCAGCCCATCCACCTGCCCACCTGCCCACTCATTCACTCACCCACCCATCCACTTGCCCACTCACCCACTGATCCACCCATCCACCCATCCATTCATCCACTCACCCACCCACTCACTCATCCACCCACCCGCCCAACTACTTTCCCACCGACCCACCCATCCACTCACCCACCCACCCACTCACCCACCCACTCATCCACTCACCCACCCAGTCACTCATTCACCCACCCATCCACTTGTCCACCTACCTGCTCATCCACCCACTCCGCTCATTCACTCACCCACCCACCCACTCATCCACCCACCCACCCATCCACTCAACCACCCATCCACTCATCCACTCACCCACCCATCCATTCAGCCACACACCTACTTATCCACACACCCACTTATCCACTTGCCCACCTACCTGCTCATTCACTCACCCACCCAACCACCTGTCCACCTGCCCACTCATCCACTCATCCACCCACCCCACTCATCCACTCACCCACCCACCCACTCATCCACCCACCCACCCATCCACTCAACCACCCACCCACTTATACACCCATCCTCCTACCCGCTTATCCCCTCACCTACCCACCCACTCATCCACCCACCCACTTATCCACTCAACCACCCACCCACTTATCCACTTGTCCACCCACCCACTTATCCACACACCCACTTATCCACTTGTCCACCTACCCGCTCATCCACTCACCCACCCATCCACCTGCCCACTTACCTACTCGTTCACTCACCCACCCAACCACCTGTCTGTCTGTCCACTCATTCACTCACCCACCCACCCACTCGTCCAACCACCTACCCATCCACTCACCCACCCCCCACACATCCACCCACCCACTCATCCACCCACCCACCCATCCACTCACCCACTCATGCATCCACCCACCCATCCACTTGTCCACACACCCACTTATCCACTCACCCACCCATCCACTTGCCCACCTATGTGCTCATCCACTCACCCACCCATTCACTTGTCCACCCACCCACTCATCCACTCATCCACTCATCCACCTACCCACCCATTCACCTGTCCACTCCCTCACCCATCCACCTGCCCACTCATCTACTCTCTCACTCATCCACTCACCCACTCATCCACCTGCCCACTCATTCACTTACCCACCTGCCCACCCACCCACTCATTCACCACCCACCCATCCTCTTCTCCACCCATCCACTCATCCACCCATCCACCTGCCCATCTGCCCACTTGCCCACTCATCTACTCTCTCACTCATCTACTCACCCACCCTTCCACCTGCCCACCTACCTACTCATTCACCACCCACCCATCCTCTTCTCTACCCATCCATTCACCCACCCATCCACCTGCCCACCTACCCACTCATTCACCACCCACCCATCCTCTTCTCCACTCATCCACTTACCCACCCATCCACCTTCCCACCTACCCACTCATACATCCACCCAACCATCCACATGTGCACCCACTCGTTCACCACCCACCCATCCTCTTCTCTACCCATCCACTCATCCACCCATCCACCTGACCACCCATCCACCTGCTAAGCCACCCACTCATCCACCCACCCACCCATCCACCTGTCCATTCATCTACTCATCCACTCATCCACCCAACCGCCTGCCTCCTGCCCACTCATCCATCCACCCACCCATCCCCCTGCCCATCCACTACCTATCCACCCATCTGCTCATCCACCCATCTATCCATCCACACACACACTTACTCACTCATCTACCCACCCATCTATCCATCTACTTACCCATTCATCCTCCCACTCATCAATCTGTTTACACATCCACCCACTCTTCCACCCATCCCTCCATCCACCCACTCATTCACCCATCCCACTCATCCACACATCCACTCTTCTTCTCATCCACCTGCCATTTATCCACCCATCCATCTGTCCATCCATCCACTCACCCACCCATCCACTTGTCTATTCATGAACCCGCCCATCCATCCACCTACCTACCCAACCACTCACTCACCCACCCACTCACTCCCCCGCCCATCCACCCATGTATTCATCCACCACCCATCTGTCCATTCATTCATCTATCCATTCACCACCTACTCAATCACCCACCCACACAGAAACTTCCACCAAGCCACAGAACCACCACCCACTCAATTACCCACCCATGCAGAAACGTCCACCAAGCCACAGAACCTTTGGTTTACCTATGACACACCCACACACGTCCTCTTTCCAGGGTAATAGGTAGGTAAAAAATTCTGCCTGCAATGTGAAGAGGACAGGAGGAAAGAGAGAGCTGCCTTCCCAGCTCACGCCTTGAGGAATGCTGAGGGATCAGTTCTTTCAGGACCTGGAGGTGCCCATTCCTCTCATGCACAGGAATTAGAATCAGAATCAGGAAGGGTGTATCTATTTATAACACAAAGAAGTTAGGAATGGTGCAAACGGATATTGAAGGCCACAGGGGTCTGCCTCCTGACCTTTAATGAACACTCAGAGTCCCCAAGTTTGTAATAGACCTGGCTGTCTTTGTGTCTAATTAGATGCATACGAGAATTGACATAACCTTTGACATCCACATAATGGATGCAATGATGTTCCTTGTTCTCTCCACCCATGAGGTTAAATGGAGTTTTTAAATAAATACATAAATACCTAACCTGTGGTTGAGGCCCATTGTCTCCCTGGATCTCCTGAGCTGTGGCATAGATCTCTCTACTGATATTAAAGCAGGAAGCCGTAACCTGCGCGTCTCACGGCTGGGGATGGAACGCCGCACCGGGCTCTTCTGAGGCTCCCGCACTGAGAGTGGGCACCCAAAAGGCAGGACTGCCCTAGTTGGTCTCGGACCTCAACCTAAGTGGTTACGCATTGTAATGACAGCTCCTGGTCACTTCTGGGGCTGGCGGCGGGAGGAAGGACCAGAGCATAATTTAATTGCTTTCCCTTCCTCCCTCAGGTCTGCATATTATATTATATTGAAAAGTAATTATGCAGTGAAAGTAAAATGTCACCCGGTGCTGTCTGAGAAGCGGCGGCACAGATGTGAATTATTCTCCTCCTCGCATCTTGCAGACATCTCTATACCTCTCTCGGTCACACACCACGGTGTGTGCTCATGGGCTGGAGTATTTATGTACACGAGATGAGATTTGCTGTTTTCTTTATTTTTTTAATTTTTTTCCCTTTTCCCCTTGCAGCATCTAGATCCCAAGCTGAGTTGCCTCGTTGGCAATGATTGATTACCCAATATCTAATTAAACCTGATCCAATCACTTATTATGCAGAGTGGAACAAACAAACTGAAGGCGGCTGTCAGCACCGTGATTGATGATGTGGCCAGCCCGGCTTTTGTGGCTCCTCATGTCCCGACGCTTGTTACAACCAGGCAAAGCCGCGCCGGACCAAGCGCCTGTCACTCCCCGCCACCCACCGCTCCCACCACCCTCGACACCCTTCCCTTCCTCCAAGTGAACTTTTAAGGAAAAGTAAACGGAGTGGGAAAGGGAAAACAGGGTTATTGAGGACCGATGAGATTCCATCTAGGTTGTTCCATAATGAGATCAAAGTCCTCCTCCATAGAGTCCTGAAGCGTCAGGGAGTGGACGGCTGGGTCTTGAGAGAGATGGGTGTGGAGGAGGAAGAGCGTGCGTGTGTACGGCGCTGGGTGGGGGTGTCTTTGGCGATGCGTGTGAGTTTGCTGCGATGCTGTGTGTGTGTACACTGTTGCACTGTGTGTGCACCAGAGAGCTGCCTGGGGCCCGAGCCACAGCAGTGGACGCACCTTGGGGAGAATGACAGACAGGACACTGATGCAAACCTAACAGGGCAATGATTTTTTCTCTATTGTCTGCCAGACAGGATTCTCTTAGCAGCTCTCATTTATAAATTTTTCAGTTTTAATGTTTTAATTATTTAAAATGCAAATAGGTTCAAGAAGAAAGCAGCAGAAAATACAAATTCCCTCAACAAATTCCTTGTGCAGGGGCCACAGAGCTGCAGGTGCAGGCACTGTCCCACCACAAGGGGCTGTGTCCTGAGAGCTGGGGTGCCCCTGAGCTCAGGGGCTGGGTCCTCTCAAAAGGTGATCTGCTTGGATGGGACGAGGAAGGTCTGATGTAGAAGGCAGAGGACAAGGGTCCTGTAATAAACACATCTGCAGTTGGGAGGCTGAGCATATGTGGAATACATGCCGTGGGGAAAGCCGGCAGCATCACGGACGTCGGTAGTCAGCAGACCCAGCTGTGCTCCCATCCGTACTCTCCACACACCTGTACATGACTGACTCGCTACCCACGGTCCTGCACCCCCAGATTGCCAAACTTCTCTGACTGACACAGCTTCCTCTCCTTTCTCTTTCTCTCTGAGGCAGTGATTCCACAGGGAAGGGCAGCCACCCGGTCTGTCTTCTCTGATGACTCACAGACACCAGTGCCTCAGGTTTGCGTCCCAGTTGATGAAAAACAACAGCACAAGCTGGACACAGTGGCTCACGCCTGTAATCCCAGCACTTTGGGAGGCTGGGGTAGGCAGATCACCTGAGGTCAGGAGTTCGAGACCAACCTGGCCAACATGGTGAAACCCTGTCTCTACTAAAAATACAAAATTACTGGGCATGGTGGTGCATGCCTGTAATCCCAGCTACTTGGAAGGCTGAGGCAGGAGAATCACTTGAACCTCGCAGGTGGAGGTTGCAGTGAGCCAAGATGGCACTATTGCACTCCAGCCTGGGCAACTGAGCAAGACTCTGTCTCAAACAACAACAACAACAAAACCAGCACAGCATCAGGGACCACAGCAGGGGAGAGGCCTGAGGTCTCTCATTTCAGGAAACACCCGATCATTGGTGGTGGGGCCTCGAGCTACACACGTGAGACTGAAATGTGGACCTGAGAGGCGTGAGGGTCAGCGATGTAGGGACTGTCACAGGGCCGGAGACGCCAACATATGCAGGCGCAGGGGCTCAGCACCCAGTAGGGAAGCCTCCTGTTGGTGGCCTGTACTGTTCCTGACTCTGTGCTCATCCCACCCTCAGATGCCCCTGGAGGGGTGAAGGAGCCGGCACGGTGCACACACTCAGCCTGACCATGGTGGGTCCTGCTCCCATGCTGTGTGCATCCTTGGCTGTCTGGGAGACTCTGGAGAAGGAAGTGCGTAGGGGACAGGCCCCTGAAGAATGGGGGCTTCAACAAACAAGGGCAGGAGGCTGCAGGCCTCCAGTCCTCCGTCCCTGGTGCCTCCGACTCTATCCCAGGGACCTGGAAGGGCTGGGGACTCCTAGGCCACAGGCAGCATCCATGGAGAGAGGTTCATCTGTCCCCTCTCATGAGCTTCAGGGCCCATCTTCTCTTGTACATGACAGCACAAAAATGCAAAAGCAAATTGCAGGTGTATGCATTTCTTCTGGGGAGGCCTAGATTTTGCTCAAATTTACATGTTTGTGAAGAAAAAGAAGAAAGAAAGAGAGAGATGAGAGCCACGTCTTCTGTTTTCTGTGAGCACTGCCCATTACTCTGCAGCCTAAAAGCAACTCCATTAGGTAGATGCCCCTCCACGCCTCCCTTTGTGTTAAAGCCAGAGGTTTACCCAGGGCATTCAGCAGTCCACCCCTAGCATGGAGAGGAGCGGGCCTACAGGCACCAGCTTCTCCACGCCCTTCTACGAAATGGAAAACATACGGGATTTGGAGCCTAAGACCCAGATTCACATCCTGACTTCCTGAATGTGGGAAATTCAACAAATCTCCCAGAGCCAAAGTTCTTCATTTGTAAAATGGGCAAATTTAATCCAACTTTGAGCAAAGAGAAAGTGATAGAAATAGAACTCCTTGTCACCTGGGAGTGTTCCTGAGGTTGGATGAAGGGGTTTACCTGTGGGAAGGTGTGATGGGAGGGAGGACAGGGCTACTGGCCCCCTTCCCTCTGAGTCCCGGAGCCCTTCCCTCCTGGCCACGTGGCAGCACCCACGGGGGAACACACGTGGGGCTGACATACATTTAACAGTCCAGGGCCTGTTATAAAAGCTTTTGCACACTAAGAATGAACTTCTATGCATCACTGGGCTTCCAAGGTATGCTGGATAGAAGAAAGATGCAAAATACCAAAAATGTTTCATTTTTCTGATTTTTCACATAGTTTAGATGTGGATTCTCTTTACGCCAGCCCCAGCATAAGGTTTCCTCACCTGCAGCATCTCAAATGCTTATTCTCCCTCCACCTTCCACCCTAAGTCCCTCTCCCTGACCCAACACCGCTTTTCCAGTTTGACTTGAAACTCCAGATGTGAGTTGGATGTAGGCTGTTTAAGTGGTATAAGCTGCCTGCATTTCGGAATTCGCTAATGGTGGAACTTAATTGATTGGCAAATTTAATTTGAATTAGAAAGATACTCTGCCCTGGGCCGGGCACCGTGGCTCATGCCTGTAATTCCAGCACTTCAAGAGGCTGAGGCAGGTGGATCACGAGGTCAGGAGTTCAAGACCAACCTGGCCAACATGGTGAAACCCCGTCTCCACTAAAAATACAAAAATGTTCACAGCATGGTGGCGGGCACCTGTAGTCCTAGCTACTCTGGAGGCTGAGACGGGAGAATCACTTGAACCTGGGAGGCAGAGATTGCGGTGAGCCGAGATTGTACCACTGCACTCCAGCCTGGGCTACAGAGCAAGATTCCATCTCAAAAAAGAAAAAGAAAAAGAAATATGGTCATATAGCGTGCCCTGATCACTTGGTCAACACAGCCATTTCATCAACTTTTCAATGAGGATGGTGCACGTTATAAACGGCGGAAGACAACTCGGTGTTGGTGCCCCCAATGCTTCATTCTGCACCATTATTTCCTCTTTGCCACATGCTCTCTCTGCAGGAGGCTGCGGGGCAGAAGAGAGCCATGTGCCTTCGGAACCCTTAGCTATAGGTCACTGGTAAAGCAGGGCGAGGACCTAGGAGAAAACTGTGGGACTGAAGAGCCTTGGAAGAAGGTTTAGGGGCTTTGGCGCTAAAGCATTCTCTTTTAAAGTGTAAGGGAAAATGGTCTCTGTGAACGGACCCAAGCTGGTGTGCATTTGTGTGAGCATCCGGTCCTGAAGGAAACTGGTCCTCATCATAAATCTTGTTCAATTTTCTTTAACTCTCTCTGTGTGCATCCTTCTTCCTTTCTGAGCAAGGGGTTTCTTAGTCCATAATCACCACATGAAGATAGAAACACAGTGGGAAAGTGGCAATTTCAGACTGTGGAAATGGGCATTTTTAAAAGAAGTGATAGAAATGGGAAGCCTTGTCACCTGGGAGCATTCCTGAGGTTGGATGAAGGGGTTTACCTGTGGGAGGGTATGATGGGAGGGAGGGTGTGATGGGAGGGAGGGTGTGATGGGAGGGAGGGTGTGATGGGAGGGAGGGTGTGATGGGAGGGAGGTTAGGGCCACTAACCCCCTCCTCTCTGAGCCCCGGAGCCCCGGAGCCCTTCTGTCCTAGCCATTTGGCAGCACCCACAGGAGACACACACGCAGCTGACGTACATTTAATGGTCCTAATGGGTTTGAGCGGAAGTCAGGGTATGATGAAAGGAAGTTAATTGTATGAGTGTACCTTGTCTGTTATTCAGAGCTCTGGGAACTATGGGTTTGTAGAGCAGATGGAGATCTGGTAGTTATTGGCTATAGTTAACACAGATCATTGTTTATAGTAAACATGCTTTGTCCATCAGAGACAGACTGGATAATGAACATGTGGCACATGTACACCATGAACTACTATACAGCCATAAAAAGGAATGAGATCCTGCCCTTTGCAGGGACATGGACAGAGCTGGAAGCTGTTATCCTCAGCAAACTAATGCAGGAACAGACAACCAAACACCACATATTCTTACTTAAAAGTGAGAGCTGAATGATAAGAACACATGGACAAGTGGAGGTGGGGAGCACCACACACTGGGGCCTGTGGGGGCTCGGGGGAAGGAGAGGATCGGGAAGAATAGCTAATGGACGCTGGGCTTAATACCTAGGCAATAGGATGGTCTGTGCAGAAAACCACCATGCCACACGTTTACCTGTGTAACAAACCTGCACATCCTGCGCATGTACTCCAGAACTTAAAATAAAAGCTGAAGGAAAAATTCAAAAGAACCTGTTTCATCCTAGTGTGTGCTGTAATCTCAGCTACCCTGAAGGCTGAGGAGGGAGGGCTATTTGAGCCCAGGACGTCCAGACCAGCCTGAGCAACACAGTAGGACTCCTATCTCTCTCTCTCTCTCTCTCTCTCTCTCTCTTTCTCTCTCTGAAGAAGGAGGAGAAGGAGGAGAAGGAGGAGGAGGAGGAGAAGGAGGAGAGGAGAAGAAGGAGTTTTAAAACCAGACTTGAACTCCGCAGAAAGACTTTTGAGTCCAATTCACTGAACTGGCTTCAGAATCATAACGAAACATTAACTTTTGATATCCACCCATTACTATTTTACCAGATATAGAATTAATGATGAAACATCTGCCAAGCAAGTATTTTAATCCTGTTAAGCTGGTAGAGAGCTAAAAACAAAAAAAAAAAATTTCTACTAGAAACCAAATCTGGTTTTTCACAGCAATGAAAATCAGTGTTTTACATAAGGGCACAGTGAGTCCTGCCCCCCGGATGAAGCCAAATTCAGCCCAGAAAGGTTATCTCAGGCGGGCACTTATGGTGCTTTTCTCTAAATTTTCACTTCAATTAATCTCTAGAAATTCGGTGTCTGATCCCCGTGACAGTAGCCTCTGGCTTCTTCAGAGTGACTGCCGAGGAAAAATTATCTGACACATATCAAACATGCGAGAAACCACACTGGACAGCATTAATCAAAACTTTCTCATTTCCCGAAGAATTAAGCATTAAATAATTAATCCCAGCACTACAGGCAGCTGTAAAAGAGGCCTCATGCCTCCCTGCTGGCAGGAATTTGTCCTTGTCTAAAAGACTAGATTGATATATTTATTATTTATCAGATTAATCATGGCCAGGAACATTATAGATTGGCAGCCCAGCCCAGCCGGGGATGGCGTCTGGCCCTTATCAGAGCAGGGAGGCTCCCACCGACGCCGCACGCAGAGGATGGAGGAAGCAGCTGCCCTCCAGTCTTTCCTGCAAAGGAAAAGGTGCTTAAAACATTATTTTTAGAAGAGAGTGAGAGAAAAAAAGGAAAGTCGGAGAAGAGAGCTGATGAGGAAGATACTGTTGACCTGGGGCCAGAGGAAAGGCCCAGGGGCCGTGGGAGAGCCATGGACTGTGGGCTGGAATTTCAAGGTACGCTATGAAGCCAACATCATGAGCTGTGAGTCGCTGCGTGTATGTAAATCAATGCTGCCTTCTTGACTTGGAACCCATCACATCCCCTAACCTCGTCCTTCAGTGGCCCCGACCACCACTCCCTGCAGGCAGCTGCTGTCTCACTTTTGGCTGATCTTTGTTTGTAAGTATGGGTCGCCACACAGCTGTCCTAGCTGTCCTGGGGGCCAAGTGCATCTAACTGAAGACAGGAGAGAGCAGTCATCAGGGAAGAGCCCTTCTCCATGACTGTGACTTCGTGGCCTGTGAATTGTGGTGCTCTCATTTCACTGTGGTGATAGTCATTTCATCAGAACAAGGGTTTTCTAATCAAGCAAACCCAAAGGTCCAGGCTTTCCAGTCAGATTTAAACAGCAAGAACAGCTCATGGAGGTGGAGAACAGCACTGTTATTATGCACCCAAGCAGAGAAGGGCGTGAAACCTTGCAATCTCATTATTGATTCACAGATATTTTAAGGAAAAAGGGGGTCGCTTGGGTAAATAATTCGGGAAACTCTGGGTAAATTGGCTTAAGGGGCTACCTGTCTGCACGACTGCTCGGAGACTTCATAAGGCTGGATGGTTCTGTGGGACCCTGGACGGCATTACATGCAATGCTTCCCCACCTGGGGCCCAAGAACACACGTTCAGACTCTAACACGCCAGCCTCTCCAGCCTCCCTCCAACCCCAGCCACCCTCTGGCGCAGGGCCTGAGTGAGGCAGGTCAGAGACCGGGAAGAGGCCAGGGGGCTCTGACCACACCCTCCGTCCACTGAAGGATGCTGTCATTATGGAAAGGCAGTTGATTCACTTGTTCATAGTGAGGAGGCCAGTTGGGAGGGGTTGAATATCAAACGACACACACCTTGGTTGACAGAAGGCGGCTCTCCCAGCCCTTCGCACAGTCCCTGGGGTGACTCCACGAGTCCAAGACGGAAAACTCTCCATTTTACTTTCCTCAGTAAAATTTACTATGGAATGTTATTGATACATATAAATATATTTATGTACTAAATAACTATACATGTTTACTGAAAATGATTATGTGAATAATTCATGCAGAATAAACTTTATTTTCTTAGAATAAAATCGACTGACCTTGAATTACTCAAATAGTAGCTTCAGGTTTGCTGTGTGAATGTGGATCTCATCCCTAGCCTCTTCCAGGACTCCCTCCCCTGACCAATTCCCCTCCCCTGACCACCTCCCTCCCCTGACCACTCCCCTCCCCGACCACTCCTCTCCCCTGACCACTTCTCTCTCCTGACCACTCCCCTCCCCTGACCATCTCCCCTCCCTTGACCACTCCCCTCCCCTGACCACTCTCCTCCCCTGACCACCCCCTCCCCCGACCACCTCCCTCCCCTGACCACTCCCCTCCCCTGACCACCTCCCTCCCCTGACCACCTGCCATCCCTGACCACCTCCCTCCCCTGACCAATCCCTCCCCTGACCACTCCCTCTCCAACCACCTCCCCTCCCTTGACCACTTCCACTCCCATGACCACTCCCCTCCCATGACCACCTCCCTCCCCTGACCACTCCCCTCACCTGACCACTCTCCTGCAGGCACAGATCTGCCCACCATGAGTCCGTGATAGCAGCCACAAGCCAGTTACAGCATTGGACCCATGCCCCCTTCTGTCCTGCTAAAGGTCAACACTGGGACAACCGAGGAAGACCGCAAGCCACCCATTCCTAGGGTCAGAAGCATGCAGGTCTCCCTTTTGCAAACACAAAAGCTGAAACAGAGATGCCTTCTCAGGGACAAATTCCTGCATTTGGGAAGGGAAATTGTTCCCTGCAGCTGCACCTAGAAGGCTTAGGCGTCCAGGGTTCTCTCTGATTTTAATAAGCATCACCTTTTCCTAAGGTGCTGTTTGGTTGCCAAATTCAGATAAAATGTTTTGTTTTACAGATAGAAAAACCAAGATACTAACAGGTTAAAGTGATGCTTTAATTGCCACACCTTTTCCATACATAATTTAACTACAATTTCACCCTTTCTCTGAGTAATAACTTAATTGGCATAATATAAATGACATCAGATTAAAAAATGTATTAAGAGTCCACTCATTTCTCTCAGGAATGCGATAAAATGATCATCAGTGGATTTAGAGAGGGTTTGTGAGGAGTATGAATAATTTAATTTCCATTGCTCAACAAATTTGCAAATGTTTTTAAGTCATCTAATTTTTTTTCCTTTTAGTTTGACTAACTAGAAGTTGTTTTCATTATTTCAAATATCACATATGTATTCTGCTCACAGGTGTGTGTGCAGCCCTGCATATAGATCTGCCTCCCACCGGTCCTCCGGACTGCGCACAGGTGGTGCAGGCAGGTGAGCAGCTGTGAGCTGTGCTGCAGGGGTCAGTGCTGTCTGCCACTGCAGGGCACCCCAGGAGAGGACGGCCAGCCCCGACCCTGGGAAGAGCGGCCAGGAAGAACAGGTATTTCTCAAACAAGAATGGATTGAGGAAGCTGTGTCCGGTAGGAGGAGTCTCCTGAGCAGAAACAGAGAGGCCTAGAGGAGCTGCCTGAGGGCTGGGGTGGCTGCACAGAAAAGCAGAGGAGGACCTGGAGCCTGAAGCACTAGAGCCCTTTACAAACCTTACCTGGCTGCAGTGAGAGGTGTGAAGGCAGAATCCAAAGGTCTGAAATGATGGAATGATGGACAGTAACTATGCAGTGTAGTAACAAACTCTAAATCTATTGAAAAATTAAGGGGAATTCCCATGTTTTTGCATGGAGTTGGGTTTTGAATGAATCCATTGAAGACACTGAAATTCTTAAAATAAATGAGCAAGCATAGAACAGGCTGGGGTGGGTGTGGAAAGTGCTGCGTCCCCTGCCTGGAGACATAGAGCCTGTCCCTGAGCCCCATCCTGCCTCTGCCTGCTCTCACCTGCTGTCCTTCTTACAGGAACGCCCTGTGTCTCTTCTTTACCAAGATTCTGCTGACATCCCTGCTATGATCTGAATGTTTGTGTCCCCCACCAAATCCATATTTTGAAAGCTCACCCTCAAGGTGGCAGCATCAAGAGGTGGGGCTTTGGGAGGGAGGAGATCAGGCAATAAGGATGGTGTGCTCAAGATGGGGCAGTGCCCAACAGGGAGAGCTGACTGTGTCTCCCACTGTCTTTCCATCACATGAAGACACAGCAAGAAGGCAGCCCTCAGAGCCAGGGGGCCTCCCCAGAGCCCACCATTGTGCCCACACCCTGATCCTGGACGTCCAGCTCTGGAACTGTGGTAATAAATACCTGCTGTTGGAGCCCGCAGCCTGTCATGAAGCCCAGCCTAAGGTGAACCCCCTTCCTTGGGAAACTCCTCCTCAATCTCTCCACAGGTGGCTCCTTGGTGAGACCCCCTTGCCTGCTCAGCCACCCCGTCCACCCACCACTGGTCCACCACATCTCACTGTCTACAGCTCTGTGTAACCAGCTCTCTGCAACCAGCTCTGTGTAACCAGCTCTCTCTCGCTGTAACTAGCACCCCATAACCAGCTCTTTCCACGCTCAGAGCAGTCACTGACTCAGAGCCCACCCAGCTTAGGCACAGGAGGGGCTGTGTGGGCTGAGCCTGCTGAGGGCACCTGTGTGGATCGGGGACCACACTGTTCTCTTGATGTCTTCTTTTATTTGGAGAATCTGAACCGGTTAGTTGGATGGTAAGGCCAGTTGTCTCTAGAGAAGCCTCTTTCTGAAGAACTCACACCATTGTCATCTTGCCTTTAAAACAAAGCCAGCCCCACCCACCACCAGCTGTGTGGGCCAGGACAAAAGGGACCAGAGGCTGGGGGACAGGCTCCCATAGAAACTCAAGTCAAATCCACACTCTGATTAGTTCTCCAGAGAACCACTGGAATTTGTATAAGGAGTACAAGGAGAGGAATTAAAATAAAAATAAATTAAATACATTGGTATGATTCATAATTATTTGGTAAATATAAATAATCAACTCAAGATGAAATTTTGAGGTTATCAGTAAGAATCAATGGAACTAAAAAAAAGTCAAAATTTTTCCCATAACTGTTTCTAGGGCAAGAGGATTTATAGGCAAATTTCATCAAGATTTCAAGAAACATTTTATTCCAATACTGTATGAATTACAAGAAAGTTCAAACAAGACCACAGAAAAGCTACTCAATGTGAATCTCAAAAATAGCAAAAATCTGTGCATGAATAACCTGACAAAAAAGACAGAGTGTGAGAAACACAGCTCGGGCTCCCATGCGGGTGTCTGTGAAATCCCTGAGATTTTTACTTTTACATGGCTGGGGATTTTGCAAGATGCTTGTTGTATGAGTCCATTCTCATATGGCCATAAAGCCATACCTGAGGCTGGGTAATTTATGAAGAAAAGAGGTTTAACTGACTCACAGTTCTGCAGGCTGTACAGGAAGCGTGGCTGGGAGGCCTCAGGAAGCTTACAGTCACGGTGGAAGGTGAAGGGGAAGCAAGCAGGTCTTACCATGGTGGCAGGAGAGAGAGACAGAGCAAAGGGGAAAGAGCCCCACACTTGGAAACCACCAGATCTCGAGAGTTCACTCACTATCACGAGAACGGCAAGAGGGAAATCCGCCCCATGATACAATCACCTCCCACCAGGTCCCTCCCCCAACACTGGGAATTACAACTCAACATGAGATTTGGGTAGGGACACAGAGCCAGACCATATCAGTTGTTAAAAGTAGCCATTATTTTAAAATGATTAAAATAAACGCATATTAATTATTAAAAACAGTCACTAT
The DNA here is from genome assembly GCF_007565055.1 of Rhinopithecus roxellana. NCBI lineage: Eukaryota > Metazoa > Chordata > Mammalia > Primates > Cercopithecidae > Rhinopithecus > Rhinopithecus roxellana. The sequence goes on along the minus strand of NC_044551.1, from coordinate 15,633,292 downwards.
TGTTAAAAATAGCCATTATGAAAGCCATTATGACATCATTATGTAAATTTAAAACTAATAAATTATATTTTTAAAGGCATTGCTTACTAAAGAAGCTCTCCGTTTTACCCTGTGCACGCCTGTATTCCCGCGCCTATGCGGTGAAAATGCACTGAGGACGGCCTCCCTGCTCCTCCTCGCCTAATGCTCCTGGAAGTCCCACTGGCAGCCTGAGGTCAGCACCCCCCCCAGGAATATTTACACCATGGAGCCTGGCAAATGCTGCCCACCAGGACTTGCTTCGTTGTTTGGTTTTGTTGACTGTCTAAACTTACAGAAGTAATGGAAGACAAAATGCAAAATATGAAATCAAATGTAAAGGTGGCTCATGTCTTTAGCCATGTTATTGTGATGAGAACAATGAACTGAGAATAAAACTCTCCCTGTATTGGAAAAAATTCTCCCCTGTATTGGAAAACTATTATGCAGTTCAGCAAAGAAGTCCTCATATCACTGACAAATGAGTCAAATTCCAACTGTGTTCTTCTCGTCAAACTTTTGTGTCACTAACATAAATCAAAATATCAACCAACCTTCATCTCATTCATATTGAAAGTGATTGTCAATTGCAGCCAGAGGTTGGCTACAGAGTCAGGAGTTCAGCAAATCCAATAAAACATTCTGAGGATCAATTGCTTGTGTGACATTTACAATAAAGACTATTGTATATTGTATCATTATTTGTTGATTATGTGCCAAACACCCTTTATATCAGAAGAACTTATTTTTTAAAAATATGTAAGCGTATGTATGCATGTAATTTTTTCAGAGAGTTAGATATTTACTAGCACTCCTCTGCACAAAATACTAATAAATCAGACTTCACAATTCATTAAAAGTCAAATCTACCAATATCAAAATTGATTTATCAAAAAAGTAAGTAGGGTGGCTTACTTTAACAATAGATCTATTAATATAGTATATGGCATTAATAGTTTAACTGTTAAAAAGCCATGTAGCTAAATAGATGTTACAAAGGCAAGGCCATTAATATCTTTGTATGTAAGAATTACGTATCATAATTATAATATATATTAAACTGCCAGGCGCGGTGGCTAAAGCCTGTAATCCCAGCACTTTGGAAGGCCAAGACGGGCAGATCACGAGGTCAGGAGATCGATACCATCCTGGCTAACACGGTGAAACCCCGTCTTTACTAAAAAATACAAAAAACTAGCCGGGTGAGGTGGCGGCGCCTGTAGTCCCAGCTACTCGGGAGGCTGAGGCAGGAGAATGGCGTGAACTCGGGGGGCGGAGCTTGCAGTGAGCTGAGATCCGGCCACTGCACTCCAGCCTGGGTGACAGAGCAAGACTCCATCTCAAAAAAAAAAAAAAAAAAAAATATATATATATATATATATATATATTAAACTAGCATATATCATGAATTTCAAAAATCTATTAAAGAGAATGTACCTAACCTGGTAGGGAATATTTGCCCCAGCCCACCAATCAACATCATCTAATAACAAAACACCCAAGGTATCCTCACTAAAATCCAAGGACTCGAGGCACTTTCCAACATTCTGCTCGGGCACAACTGTGTTAAGGAGCTAGGACTCCCCTAGATTGGAGTTTAACTTCTACCTTTGCCTCCACCTTCCCTGTGGCTGGGGCAAGCTTTGGTTTGCTTGTTTTAGGAGTCTCTGAGGATTAAATCAGATCACATATGTGAAGTATTCCTTGTGGCCTCTTCTATACCGTAAGAGCTAAATACATTATGGACAGTGCAATTCTGTGAGTCAGAAATAATTGGCAAAGTAACTGAGAAGCAGGAAATAAAATTGCCATTATCTGCTGATCGTGTGATTTTTGCTGCTGGGCTACACCAAAGAACCACCTAAAAACAAGTGAGCAAATGAAATAGCAGAAGGTCAGGTGGAGACACACTGTCACCAGATCAGAGGTTTTTATGTCATACTGCAATTGACATTTATCATCTATGACGGGAAAGTGATAATTCAGTTCATAAAAAAGAAAATTTAAGAAATGAGTAGGACCCATCTGAAGTATTGTTATAATTTGAAAAATATAGAAGAGTTTGAGTCAAAGGTGAAATTGAAAATATGCAAGTAGTTTTTGTTTAACAAATTAACATGGGAACCATTTTAGAGGTCTACGTGACAAAACGTCTCTAAAAATGTGTCTGAAATAACGAAATTACTGCAAACAGTTGTCTCTCCCTCCCTGCTTCCCTGCCTTCCTCATTTCTTAATTTTATTTTATTTTATTTTATTTTATTTTATTTTTTTTGAGACTGAGTTTTGCTCTTGTTGCCCAGGCTGGAGTGCAGTGGCGCCATCTCGGCTCACTGCAACCTCCACCTCCTGGGTTCAAGTGATTCTCCTGCTTCAGCCTCCCGAGTGGCTGGGATTACAGGCACCCTCCACCACACCCAGATAATTTTTCTATTTTTAGTAGAGACGGGATTTCACCATGTTGGCCAGGCTGGTCCGAACTCCTGACCTCAGGTGATCGACCCACTTCAGCCTCCCAAAGTTCTGGGACTACAGGCGTGAGCCACTGTGCCCAGCCCTGCCTTCCCTTTTTACCCTCAATTTTCTTTTGTTTTCTTTTTTTTTTTTTTTTTTTTTTTGCTTTTTTCATTTTTGTCTTTATAAAGAAAATTTATTTAATCTAGAGGATTGTAAAACATGTTGTAAGGTTACATTTGGTTTTCATGCTAAAATACGCAAATGGAAAGAAAGATATACACACTCGAATTTGAAGACTAGCATTTAATACATGGCAGATACGTAGGGCATTAGTAAGTATGATAACAAGATAGTTTAAAAACGATATGTAATAAAAATGAAAACACATGACATACAATAAAAAAAATGGAGTCACAAATCTCTGGATGCAAAAGGATTTTCCCAATATGTCAGTTTTTGAGGCAGTGTGCACATGCACATTGATACCTTTGACCACATAAATGATAAACAGGCTTGCATTTAAAAAATAAAACTAAGTGGAAGACACACTGAGAAAATATTGCAATAAGTATGATTTTAAAATATCTTATAAATTTAAGCAAGATAAAATATTAAGACCTCAGTGAAAGAGGAGTGAGGCGTGTGAACCGAGCCGAAGGCGGGGCAGGGCCAGGACAGTGGCAACCGTGGGTTCACAAGTCATAGCGCCGATAAAAGGTAGACAATCAGGAAACAACATTTTTTATCTATCAATTTTGTAATTTTATTAAAAATGAAAATACCAATGGAGACCGAGTGTGCTAACATGACTACCTTCATTTACTATCATGCATGCATATTCACTGTGGCAGTTTCATAACATGCATTAAGATACAAGCTGCTCAGTGACAGAATGAATTCCAATTCATCGTAGAGATTTTTGTTGGGACAAAAGGTAACAAGAGGATACAAAAATAAACCACAAGTAAACTATTTATGTTTTTACTGGGTATTTACACTTACATGTATGTGTGTATTACATATATATATTTGTGTAGCCGTATATTTATGTGTACAGATACAAAGATATGTCTATAGCAGAGCTTATATTAATATACAGTTTTTGTCTTGCCTTTTTACTTAATGGAAATCTTTACCATTTAAACCATGTATTTTTTTAAATTTCTTTTTAAAAAAACGGGATACATGTGCAGAACGTGCAGATTTGTTACATAGGTATACGTGTGCAATGGTGGTTTGCAGCACCTCGTGACCCATCCTCTAAGTTTCCTCCCCTAAGCCCCCACCCTGCAATGGACCCTGGTGTGTCTTGTTCTGCTCTCAGTGTCCATGTGTTCTCAATGTTCAGTTCCCACTTATGAGTGAGAACATGCGGTGTTTGGCTTTCTGTTTCTGTGTTAGTTTGCTGAGGGTGGTGGCCTCCAGCT
>NC_044551.1:13383727-13418805 GCF_007565055.1 Rhinopithecus roxellana | reverse complement strand
TACCTAAGATATATTGCAGTTTCCCTGAAGCTTGAGTGATTAGTGGTTGAAACTGTTTCATGCTTCCATGTTTCCCAGGGTATCATTACAATAAACCCCCTTAAATAAGGTAATCTGAGCATGTCTATATTTCTTAGAAGTCAAAAGAACCTAGTAGATAATTATTTCTTCAGTCAACAGGAATAATGGGATAAAAAATGAGATCCAAACCAAAAAGTCAGAAAAAATAAAACAAACTGAGATATAGACCAAACTCCCTGACTATCAACCTATCACAAATCCCTGGTGAGGAGAGATTAGAAGTCAAGCAATCCACAGTCTTATGCCTTACTCAGAGCTATCTCTATGAGTTACATGTGTTTGTTTGGTTTTTCTTTTTTCCAAAAAATATTTTTGGTTATTTCATCACTTACAGTTTAAGGTTGCTATTTAAAGATTTATTTAAAATCCTGTTTGTTGTGTAAATACCTGAATTTGAGTGAGTACACTCCAATAACCTACTGATAGGTACCATGGAATGTAATCAGGAATGAAGTACTTTGATTGGAAACATTTGCATTCATAGCTAACAGGAAGAGAGGAAGGGGGTTATAAGGTCATCATGAATGCCAATTTAAATACAAAGAGAAGGAACACAAATAGGGAACAAAAACATAAACTGCATATTTATTTCTCTTAATTTTATAACTCCCATGGAACTTGGTGACTCAAACCTTATCTTCATTTCAAAGTGCTCCCAGAAATTTCAGAAGTTTTCTCAAACTTTCCAGACTTTGAAAGAAAGACAACTGGAAAATGGTCTCTAAGAGTATCTTTCCAGTAACTCAGAGTAAGAGTAGGTTATCTTACAATTGACAAATTGATAACTTACTCTTACAATTGACAAATAAGCTACTGTTAACTTGTAATTGCTCACTTGAGGTTTCAGAGGATTTAGTTTTTATAAATTTCTCTATAAATATTTTATTTAGTTGTTGGATTCTTTAAGCATATTACACAAATGAGGGGGAATGGTAAGCACGAAGCAGGAAGAGATGTGGCCAACAATGAAAAACTGGCCTAAATTTAATAATTTTATTACTAAATATTGAGAGTTAATTCCACATATATTCTTTATTTCTTAAACTTCACGATATAGATCTAATCATTTATGTTCATGATAGTCACCATTATAATATTACTGCTAGTCAAAAAAACTAAATGCCTCAAATCAAAATATCAGAATCAAGTACTAGGAATCATACAAGGAAATGGGGTCCCACCTGTGCAGCTGGCAGGAATGTAACCTGGCCAGCCATCCTACAGAGTACGCTGGCAATGCTTTATGAAACTGAGTGTGTGCATATTCTAAAATTCAATAAAACATACACCCTTGGACATATACCCCAGAGAAACTTACATACAAATACAAAAGACATGTACAATAGTGCTTCTTATTTCATCATATGTGGTACTAAAAGTTTGAGAACAACTTAAATTCCCATCTGAGAAAAACTGAGATGCTATAAAAAAAAAAAAGAAAGAAACTAGGTACACACGGATAGACTTAAAAAACAACATGCTGAGAGACTGGGTGAAAAAATTCAAGAAACAGAAGTGCAGTGTAGTGCAACAGAATTTAGATAATTTTTAAAAGAAAAACTCAAATCATATATATATTTTTCATGCATAAACCCATTGGTGATTAAAAATACAAAAGTTCAAATGAATGATGTAAATCAAATTTATAAAAAGGGCCAATGAGAAAAACAGGCAGTGAGTTTAAGGCCAAAAATGAAGATAAGACAATGAACCAAAGACAAAAGATCAATCCAATTTGATCCTCAGGTACCAACCTGCTGTCTATCTTTCCTCACTTTCAGGGCACTTCTCAATCCAGTGACTTTTCATACATCCAAAATGATTCCAACAACCCTAGCTATTTATTCTTTTTGCTAAATTCAAAGAAATTTCAGTTATCATCTTATCTGACTTCTCCCTGCATTTGACTTCTCTTACTCTGCCTTCCTTAACACCACAGGCTTCTAGTTTTCCTTCTCTGCCCACCTAGTTCCATTGATTTTGCTGTTTCACCCACTTCTTAATCAGTCTTTATACATTCTCATTCCCCTAGACCCTTACCAAACAGACTTCTTTCTCTGCACCATCTAAGGTGTGCCCTCAATTATCTTCATTTTTAAATGTTTCCCAAATATATTTATATTTTCAACTAAACTACTGTCTAAACTTCTACCCATTTAAACAACTGCCTCTTGACATTTCCATTTAAATATTACAAAGGCCTTCAAGTTCAACATGTCCAACTCATGATCTTCCTCTTGAAGCCTAGTCCTTTCCCAAAGTACCCTATGAGTGAATGGCAGCACCATTCATCCAATTACTTAAACCAAAAAACAAAAGTCATCTCTGACCCCTACTGTCTGACATTCTACTCATCTGATAGCCATTGGATATATATCCAATGTAATCACTAAATGTGTTGACTTTTGTGTCCTAAATGTCTTCTGCATACATCCACTTCTTTTTATCCACTACTCCTGTCTAATTCCAAACTACTATCATTCCTTACCTGGACCCCTCCAATAACTTCTTCACTTATCTTTGTATATCCCCTGGAATCAATTCTCCTACACGCCACCTGAGTGAGCTTTTCCAAATGTAAATCTGATTGTGTTAATCTCAGCTTAAAACACTTCATTAGTTTCACGTTGCTCTTAGGATGAAGGTCACACATCTTCAAGATAGCTTCCATGCATTTGCCTAATTCAGCATCTTTCTATGTCTACAGACTCACTACATATCTCTCTTGCCTTTAGTAATCATGTTTCAACCTTAAGTTCTTCAAACAATTCACACTTCTCTCCACCTCAGGACCTCTGCACACACTGTGTCATTTGCCTAGGATGCTCTTCCCTCTATCCTTAGTCTTCAGATCTCAGCTGAAATTTTACCCAGGGAAGTCTTTTCTGATGGCTAGACAAGAGCAGGTTGTCGTATTTTAAAATCCCTTATGATTCACTATTTTCTTCCTTTGTAACACTTACCAACACCTATAGGTTTATATGTGTGGTTATTTTATCAATTTCTCTCACCCTCCCCAAGAATGTAAGTTTCACAAGAGTGGAAAATATGTATGTTTTGTTCATCAATGTATGCCAATATTAGCAAAGTAAAGTACCTGCCATACTCAGTTAATATTTGTTGGATGAATGAATAAACTTGATATGCTAGGGTATTACCCCATCCCAGAAAGCATCTTCCAGTAAAATTTCATAAAAACCCACCCCACCAAATTTAAGCATTGGCTTCTCAACTAATGCCAGAGAGACTGATAATTATCTTTTAGTATCTATTCTTTGTTTTTATCAAAATAGAATCCCCGATTTGTAGCAGGAATAAGCACTGTTAGGGAGTGAATGTCTGTGTCCTCCCAAAATTTATATGTTGAAGCCCTAACTCTCAATGTGATAACTATTTGGAGGTGGAGTCTTTGGAAGGTAATTAGGTTTAGGTGAGGTCTTGAGGGGTGGCCCTATAATGGGATAAACATCCTTATAAGAAGAAGAAGAGAGACAGGAGCTCTCTCTTTCTCTCTGCCATGAGAACACAGTGAGAAGGCAATCATCTGCAAGCCAGCAGGAAGGCCCTCCCCAGGAAACAGATCTCTTGGCATCTTGATCTTGGACTTCCAAGCCTTTGATAAATAAATTGAGAAATAAATTTATATTGTCTAACAACTAAGTCTTGGTATTTTGTTATAGCAGGCTGAGCTAAGACAGACACTTAGCGGAAAAAAGGCCACAATTCTCAATCTCACTTGCATCCCAAGGAAACTATGTGAATAAATTTGAACTGATGGAATGCAAATACAAATTTCTGGACATGCCCTTGAAAGGATGGGGGCACACCTGCATCTTCCTCTTTTCATCTTTCTCCATGCTGGGCAGAAACATGGACAAGGTGGTGAACAGATTACAGCAACACTCAGAATGGAATAACAACATAGAAAAACCAGACCCCTGAGGACTTTGTGTGCAGAGTCACTACAGCTCTCCAGACTTTTAGAAGAAAAAGAATGTTCTATCTTGTTTAAAGCCTGTTTTCACTTTTATTATAGCAACTAAACCATTCTTGATTAGATAATCAATACATTCTACTAATCAAAATATTAAAACGTGAATATTTCTATAAAGAGTGACACAAAAAGAAATTTTCACATGAATTCCTCCTAACAGATATGTGACCAAAATAAAGTTAAGGAGGTAAAAAAGAGACATGCAGATTCAGGAACACAGAAATAGAAAGCAAGGAAAATTTCATGTACTGCAATATTTTTTCAGGCCTGCCCAGTTCAACCATATGCCCAGCTTATAGCTGAGTTTTGTCATCAAAACACTTGGTCAAATACACTGTCATCCCAATCTGCCCTCCAAGCTCACATTCTAATGTTCCCTCCTCTTTTAATTCTTTTAAAGGCTTCAAGGGCTTTGGGGAATCCATCTGCTTCCAACTGTGCTCAGTTCATTTTGGATTCATCCCCTTCTTCCCTCTTCCTCTTTATCTCTGCATCTTATCAAACCTGAGACTCCAACTACACACTCATTCAGACATAAGACATTGGTAGCAAGAGAAAAACAGCCCTTTAAATTTAATCCAAATGTTAAAGCCGCATAAATCCACCCCACCCCATGCCACCCCTTTTCCAGAGATTGCTCACATACGCATTTTGGTAGCTGCTGCCAGGGCACAGGTTGTGATCTAGCCCTCTCCCCACCTCCATTCACTTATTTATTTCCAGATGCCCTTGGTCAAGAGTCCCTTATCCTTATATTTCTACACAAACTTTATCTTCTCATTTGGCAGAGAACATGATGAGAACAATAACAAAGAGCTACAGGGATTAACTGACACTTAATGATTTCTCCTTTTATAGGATTCCAGCCAAGTATTCAACAAGCCATGCAACTCTCAATATGACTGCTATTTCCCCCATTGTGAATAATAGCTCATTCCTAAAGGGCAGGGCTGATCCTTTGTTCCCTTAAACAAATGGAAAATGCTGAATTTTTCTTTTTCTTTTTTCTTATTATTATACTTTCAGTTCTAGGGTACATGTGCATAACATGCAGGTTTGTTACATATATGTACTTGTGCCATGTTGGTGTGCTGCACCGATCAACTCATCAGCACCCATCAACTCGTCATTTACATCAGGTATAACTCCCAATGCAATCCCTCGCCCCTCCTCCCTCCCCATATAAGCCCCAGTGTGTGATGTTCCCCTTCCCGAGTCCAAATGATCTCATTGTTCAGTTCCCACGTATGAGTGAGAACATGCGGTGTTTGGTTTTCTGTTCTTGTGACACTTTGCTGAGAATGATGGTTTACAGCTGCATCCATGTCCCTACAAAGGACACAAACTCATCCTTTTTTATGGCTGTATAGCATTCCATGGTGTATATGCGCCACATTTTCTTAATCCAGTCTGTCACTGATGGACATTTGGGTTGATTTCAAGTCTTTGCTATTGTGAATAGTGCCACAATGAACATACGTGTGCATGTGTCTTTATAGCAGCATGACTTATAATCCTTTGGGTATATACCTAGTAATGGGATGGCTGGGTCATATGGTACTTCTAGTTCTAGATCCTTGAGGAATCGCCATACTGTTTTCCGTAATGGTTGAACTAGTTTACAATACCACCAACAGTGTAAAAGTGTTCCTGTTTCTCCACATCCTCTCCAGCACCTGTTGTTGCCTGACTTTTTAATGATTGCCATTCTAATAGGTGTAAGATGGTATCTCATTGTGGTTTTGATTTGCATTTCTCTGATGGCCAATGATGACGAACATTTTTTCATGTGTCTGTTGGCTGTATGCATGTCTTCTTTTGATAAATGTCTGTTCATATCCTTTGCCGACTTTTTGATGGGGTTGTTTGTTTTTTTCTTGTAAATTTGTTTGAGTTCTTTGTAGGTTCTGGATATTAGCCCTTTGTCAGATAAGTAGATTGCAACAATTTTGTCCTGTTCTGTAGGTTGCCTGTTCACTCTGATGGTAGTTTTTTGTTTTTTTTTTTGTTGTTTTTTTTTTTTTTTGCTGTAAAATGCTGAATTTTTCAAAGGTCACAAAGCCAAAACTAGCAAGCTCCTATATCAAATAAATTGATAACATTTCCTAATTATGTGAATTCAGATATATTTAAGTAAAAACTCAAAACTGAAAATACTTCTATTTTATACCTTGCTGGTGAGATCATTTTAAATTCTAGAAACAATTATTAAAACCATAGGCATTTGTAACTACCTGTAAATAGGAGGTAAGTGTGCCAATAATTCAATACTAAAATGTCTCTGTGTTTGATGACAATTATCTCTATGACCAGTAATTTTTGCTATACTTCTAAATATTGAATTCAGAAGCAGCTGTTACTCCCACATTTCTTTACTGTATATGTATTATGTGCTAGATACGGGAGTGTAAAGTAAGACATGTCCTTAATTTCTGAAGAAGATGATGAAACAAATGATATAATGTGTAAGTGCTGTGAGAAGGCACATATAGCCCACCTTGGAAAAGTGACCTCTAAATTTAATTTTAAAGAATAAGTAGGAGTTCTTGGAGCAATGTAAGAGAAAATTCATTTTAGACAAAATACATAGCATGTCCAGAAGCACAGGAGCAAGAGTAAGAAAACACAACTAGTTGATTATAGTTGGTACTCAGGGAGCTAGTAGGGAAATAGCTCAGAAGACTGGAAAGATGAGCAAGTACATGACCTTGAATTGCTGGCTACTTAGGTAAGTTAAGCTCAGTACAAGGTGCAGAAATTCTTCTCTGTCATTACTTAAACTTAAACAAGGATTTACAGATTACTAACCCTAAATATGAAAGAGCTAATACCGGGATCTGGTGACCAACCCAAGATTGAGGCATTGATAAGCATTTCCCTACTTTCCATAAGGTGTAAGATAAGTACTGTTATTTCTATTTCACCAATGAGTAAACTGAGAGCAAAAGAAGCTAAATGACTGCCCAGATTTATAGCATTAGTCATAGAACCAAGAACACACCTAATAATTCAGACTAAAAAACAAGTCCAGTGAAATTTCCACACAACACAGCTGCTTCTCAAAATAACAACTACCAACATTTGTTCTGATCTATTTATCTTATGAAGTCATTTCAAATGCATCATCTGGCTCAATACCCATAAAATCTCTATAAGGAAATTTACGGCTAAGAGATTTATTCCAAGTTTGTTCAACGGTTGAATCAGGGACTCAAGACATGTGAGGATGATGATCTTTTGGTTAAGCCATTAGTCTTCTACTAACAGTCATAGATGAACATTCATGAAGGAATTGGAGTCTTTGAGGGTAAGTTGGGAAAGTAGTTACCAACCAATAAAAACTACAGGTCAAGGAAGGGGCTTGCTAATCTGGATTTTGCTCTTTACCTCTTCATCAAGCCTATTTTTATTAATTTCACTATATAACTTTGCTTCAAAAAGGTTATCAGAGTTGCCATTTTACATTTATTTCAGTAGTTGCTTGATCAACATCTCTTTCCTCTAGAAGACTATGAGTTCGAGGAGAACAAGAAGAGATCCATTTTTGTTCATTATTGAATCTCCAGCACTAGCACATTTATAATAGGCACTCAGTAAATATCTTTCAAATATATGAAAAATTCCCCAATCCAGTGACTTTTGCAATCATCACCTGGATAACTTTATTATATTGACTCTCTCTTTCTTGAAATCTTTTTTAGCATGAGCCCAATAACATCTTCCTCATTTTAAAATAAATATATAAATATATATATAACATTATATTTAGGGCTACAAGTGCAGTTGTGTTACATGGATATATTGCATACCGCTGAAATCTCCTGGCTTTTAGTATTGTCCTTATTTTTCCTATTCCTTTCCATTGCTTATTCTTGGTGCTTCATGTTTCCTCCCCTCAAAACTACCCATGAATGTTGTCCCCTAAATGCAATCCTCGCTTCTCTTTTCTTCCTACTTTGTTTACTCTCCCTGAGTAATCTCATATACAACCAATAGTTCACCCACTATTAATCCCACTGACTTTTAAATCGATCATCCAAGACCTCTTGCCTGACATCCCAATTCGTATTTCCAAATATCTACTAGGCTATCTCACACACAATATGTTCCAAACTTAACCCACCATCTTGCTACCAAGCCTGTTTTTATGTATGCCTATGTTGATGAATACCAGTCGCCTAAGCCAGAAATTTTGAAATACTCAACTACCATCTTGCTTATTCTCATTTCCATATCCAATTATTCCTCCAAGCTCTATATATTCTTTCTCCTAGATATTCCTGTAATTTTTGCCATTCTCTCCATTCCTATGTCACTAATTTGGTTCAGTCTATTTGTGATCTTTGACCTAAATTCTTGTAGCCAATCTTGTGTTCCCCAGTCTGGTGACAGTCTAGGGTGTCTTGTGGTAGATTTGGTGTCTAGTGAGGATACTCTCCCTAGTTCACAGATGGCCATCTTTTTGCTGTGTCCTCACTTTGCAGAGGCACAAGGGGTCTCTCTGGGGTCTCTTTTATAAGGGCACTAATCCCATTTATGAAAGCTCTACCCTTGCAACCTAATCACCTCCCAAAGGCCCCACCTCCTTATATCATCACTTTGGAGGTTAAGATTTCAGCATACGAATTTGGGGAAGACATAAACATTCAGTGCATTACAATTCATAAATGATTTACACAAGAAAAAATTCTACAGAATCAGATATGGTATAATTCTAGCCCACAGACTAAGTTAGAATATAGTAAGTATGTATATATTCTAAGGCAAATGGTTTATTGGCTTATTTCAAAATGATTTTATTAATATTCATATGGCACACCACATACCTGATACAGAAATTTTTCATCAATTTATATAAGAAATTCTGACTCACAACAAATATTTTTGGCAGCAATTTCTGTAGACAATTCACTGTCCAAATCAGATTTGGCATCCAAGATCAATTTTTACGTCTTCTTGGCCCAAAGTTTACTGTACATATCACTTGAAATCTAGTTTTTCAAGAAATTAGGATGTTTTAAAAATTGTATAAGCATGCATCTTAGCCCCATAATATGGAAATATGTGTAATTACATGTGTGCTATATTCTTTGGAGAAGCAAGATGTAAATTATGTAAAACATGCATATACAAACAAAAAAAATGCATCCAAGCATTCTGTGCATTGGCTGATGTTACTATTTTTAAGGCAACAGCTTGGAAATGTACTTCTCTGCCAGTTTACAGTTGCGGTTGCAACTGTATTCAATTATTTACACCTATAACTTGCAATTACCCATGATGTATAGATAGGATTAAAAAGAAATAATATTTATTCTATCCCCTACACTCATATTTCCACCTTCTATTATAAATAAGAACTCAGCAGTGACAATTCAGCTTAGCCCATTCAACAACCTTTTGGCCTGTTCAGTGCAGAATGTGTATCTGGGATAAATAACACAAGTTGATGTGGGGAAGCTGTATCCCTTTCTAGCTCCTCACAAATAATACCCTTGCTAAAAGTCTTGTGATTTGTTTGAAAAGCTACAGATGTCTTGATTGTCAAATGCCTTTCCATACTACTGTAAGTAGAGGAAATTGCTAAATATTCCCAGTTTATGGATAATTTGCTATTTTTCTCACTATTCAGGTCCTGCCCATCTCCAAGAGTATTTTATTCAGTGTTGACTAACTCTATTTCTTCAATTATAAATCATATTTCTTTCGTATTTTGAGCGTTCATAAAATAGGATGTCTAAAATCAATGCATACCTGTGTATTGCAGTTTCTTTTTCCCCCCAGAAAGTACTCATGATACTAGTGATGCATCTGCTAACTGATGATATCTTAAATTTGATTAAATATATTAAATTCCTAAATATACAGCATATAGTAGCTATTAACAAATACACTGATGTCAAGTAATTATTTTTAAATGTCCTTCATAAAAGTATCCAAGTTGCTTTTCAACAATACTATGTTTATTTCTACCAATGCAAAACATGAAATTTAATTCATTATAGTAAGTCCTTTAAATAGGAGTGATGCCTTATTACTTTGTATTCTTACACCCTAGAGCATACCTAGCATGTGGTAGGCTCTCAGAAGATCCCTGCTGAATGAGTGAGTGAATACAATCATGGTGTACTGGTAAATCACAATGACACCTAAACTTCTCAGTCCTATCTGTAAGCAAGGATTCAACAGAACAGCAAGACTTTCAGAATCTCACAATGTATTTCTATTCTCAGATCACTTCAAATTGTTATGAAATCCTCCCACCTGGCATTTGCTCTTAAAATCATTACTAGGATCAGAGGTCAGGAATAAAAGAAAGAAATTAGGATACTTCTCTACCCTAAGCCCTGGATTTTTGTTGTGCAGATTCAGGAATAAAAGAAAGGGCAGTTTTCACATTATTTTTGTGTTTATTTTTTCATACACCTCAACTTAAAAGAAACTGAGAAATGGTCTTATCTAACTATAACTTTGAAGCAACAAAACTCCATAGCTAACATGATTTGCCTAAATTCATCCAGCTGGTGAGGCAGACCTGGACTAGATCCATGCCCACTGACTCCAAGGCTCACACTTGCTCTGTGATTTCAGCCCTGCCAAAGGAAAATACCACCTTCTTGAGCCAGGGCTGCAGTCTTCAAGCTTAGTGACAGCTCAGTCTTTGTATGATGTTTACACAGAATTTCCCTAAAGCTCAAATAAATCATGGTCTTTATCTATACCTAGGCAGAATAAATTCTCATCTCATCAAAGCTAAGCAATCAGGTGAGGCCATATTTGCTGTCAACTCAAATTTAAAATTCTTCTTTTTTAGCAATATATCCTTCTCTTCTACCCATGGGTTTTCCTTGCCATCTTTCCAGGGCTAGTACAAATTGTCTGTGATATTTTATATGTTAGAATCTTGAGAAAAAAGTTGTATTTCATTATGTTAGCTTCTTCTGCAACAATGTTTATTTTTGCCAACATAGCTTTCATTAGCATTTTACAGTTTTAATTTAATTTCTTTAATCTTTCCTGGACCTCATTTGAATTTTATATTTTATTATCCACACATTATATTTTTCTTTCCCTAGATTATAACAAGTGATTTAGTCATTGTAGAATTTAAAAAACAAAACAGATACATATTTTTAGTGACCATTGCTTCTTACACTTTTCAATTTTGTCCTTCAGAGCCTTCTCTCTCAACTTTATATTTAAGTATTGTGTTTCTTTTAGCATTTTTTCTGTTTTAAATGGCAATCATCATTCTAAGTGTTACTTTTCTGGGTCTCACTTGATTCTGAATTACAATCTAACTGAATTATGATGGCTATCACTCCGTTAAGCAGTCCCTTATGTCTACATCACTGATCGTTTCCTCTGGGTCACTCAAAAGACCGACATAAACTGTTTCCTTTCTTGTTTGTTCCTTTAAAGTCCATATTGGGTAACCAACCAGTTCCCCACCATGTACACAAACTTGGAGTTAAAATGATTTAACATCCCGTGGGCCAGTTTATGTCCAAGGGGGTGAATACTTCCATAACCCCTTTTTTAACTTTTTCACAAACCCTTTCCTTATTTTACCATTTACCCAAACAGCATTAGCCACATTCCTCATATCAGTTTACCCTGTGACTAAATTTAATTTTGAGTTGCTTAACAATGATACTACAGTTCTTTAAAGGTCTTCTCACTCTCTCAAGTATTTCCAAACTTCATTTAGTTAGAAATTTGTACCCCCAAATTGGGCAAAATATTCACATCCTGTTATAGAGGAATAGAGAAGCATGCACACATAGTAATGTATACATGAATCAAAAAATTGTAAGTGTTCATTATGTTCTATATACAAAAGAAGTTTCTAAATTGCCTGAAAACAGTATCTTCTCATAAGTTGCCTCTGGATGGGGATCAGGAATCCTGGGCTATAGTCTTGGCTCTGCCATTAATTAATCTGTGACATTGAGAAAGTTAAATCTTAAGTTCTATATCTTAATCTGGAAACATGATTCTCCTTGTGATGCCATTAAAGCTAAGAATTTACTCAGCAACCACTCTCTCAAAGATGGTACAAAATAAACTCAACACATTCTTAAACTACATTGTCACAAATTCTGGATATTTTTGATCCAAATTAATGAGTTTGAACTACATTTTTGAATTTTGAGACCTAGCGACGTGGGACTCATGTATTTAAACCATTTAAGAAGACATAATTTTTAAGAAAATAGAAAAAGAGAAAATGCATGTCTCCAACAGCCAAATGAATAGGAGGAAGCTGGGAAGGATGATTTCAAATAGTAAGTGCAGCTGGGCACAGTGGCTCACATCTGTAATCCCAACACTTTGGGAGGCCAAGGCAAAAGGATCTGTTGAGGCCAGGAGTTTGAGATGAAACAGCTGGTTATCCAAAACTTTATAGTTTACTTTGGAAATTTTATTTATTTGAATTGGCTCAATTATAGTATTTCTAACAAACATAAAATGAAACTACCCTGCCCTGTAACTATTCCTTTCTCTATAGTCCCCACTTTCTATTCAAAATAGTCTTAATCATTCTTCAAAACGATGTAAAGAATTTAACAATGTTATTAATATGCTCTGCAAGTTTGATAATTCATATCTTTCTTAAAGTATGAAAATAATTGTTTTTGCTTTCACGACTGTTATTAAGATTTGGCGAATATGTCATATCTAATCAATACTTAAATATAACAGGAGGGCAGGTGCAGTGGCTCATGCCTGTATTCCAGTATTTTGGGAGGTCGAGGGAAGAACATTGTTTGAGCCAAGAAGTTTGAGGCTATCCTGGCCAACATGGCAAAAACTCCGTCTCTACCCCTCCCCCCCAAAAAAATATGTATGTATTAGCTGGGCATGGTGGTGCATGCCTGTAGTCCTAGCTACTCAGCAGGATGAGTTGGGAGAATTCCTTGAGCCCAGGAGGTCAAGGTTGCAGTGAGTGGTAATCATGCCACTGCACTCCAGCCTGGATGACAGAGCAAGACTCTGTCTCTAAATAAATAAATAAATGTTAGGTTGGTGAAAAGTAATTGCAATTTTGCCATTAAAGGTAAAAAGAGGGCACGCACAAGATGGCTGAATAGGAACAGCTCCAGCCTCCAGCTCCCAGCGTGAGGGACACAGAAGACGGGTGATTTCTGCGTTTTCAACTGAGGTATCAGGTTCATCTCACTGGGGAGGGCCAGACAATCGGTACTGGTCAGCTGGTGGAGCCCCACCAGAGAGATGAAGCAGGATGAGGCATCGCCTCACCTGGGAAGCACAAGGGGGAAGGGAATTCCTTTTCCTAGCCAAGGGAAACTGAGACAAAGAAAACCTGGAAAATTGGGTAACTCCCACCCTAATACTGGACTTTACCAAGGGTCTTAGCAAAAGGCACACCAGGAGATTATATCCCACACCTGGTCCAGAGGGTCCCACGCCCATGGAACCTCCCTTATTGCTAGCACAGCAGTCTGAGATCTAACTGCAAGGCAGCAGTGAGGCTGGGGGAGGGGTGCCCGCCATTGCTGAGGCTTAAGTGGGTAAACAAAGCCACCTGGAAGCTCGAATTGGGTGGAACCCACCGAAGCTCAGGAGGCCAGCTGGCCTCTGTAGACTCCTCCTCTGGTGACAGGGCATAGCTAACAAAAAGCAGCAGAAACCTTGGCAGAGGTCAAAGCCCCTGTCTGATAGCTTTGAAGAGAGCAGTGGATATCCCAGCATGGAGGTTGAGATCTGAGAAAGGACAGACTGTCTGCTCAAGTGAGTCTCTGAACCCTGAGTAGCCTAACTGGGAGACATCCCCCACTAGGTGCAGACTGACACCCCACACTTCACACGGTGGGGTACACCCCCGAGATGAAGCTTCCAGAGCAAGAATCAGACAGCAACACTTGCTGTTCAGCAATATTCTATCTTCTGCAGCCTCTGCTGCTGATACCCAGGCAAACAGGGTCTGGAGTGGACCTCAAGCAAATGCCAACAGACCTACAGCTGAGGGTCCTGACTGTTAGAAGGAAAACTAACAAACAGAAAGGACACCCACACCAAAACCCCATCACTATGTCACCATCATCAAAGACCAAAGCCAGATAAAACCACAAAGATGGGAGAAAAGCAGGGCAGAAAAGCTAGAAATTCAAAATATCAGAGCGCATCTCCCTCTCCAAAGGAATGCAGCTCATCAACAGCAACGGAACAAAGCTGGACAGAGAATGACTTTGACGAGGTGAGAGAAGAAGTCTTCAGCCAATCAAACTTCTCAGAGCTAAAAGAGGAAATACATAACCAGCAGAAAGAAACTGAAAACCGTGAAAAAAGAATGGATGAATGGATAAATAGAATAATGAATGCAGAGAAGACCCTAAAAGAACTGATAGACATGAAAACCATAACACGAGAACTATGCGACAAATGCACAAGCTTCGGTAACTGACTCGATCAACTGGAAGAAAGAGTATCAGTGATTGAAGATCAAATGAATGAAATGAAACGAGAAGAGAAGTGTAGAGAAAAGAGAGTAAAAAGAATGAACAAAGCCTTCAAGAAGTATGGGATTATGTGAAAAGGACCAAATCAAAGTCTGATTGGTGTGCCTGAAAGTGACGGGGAAAATGGAAACAAGTTGGAAAACGCTCTACAGGATATCATCCAGGAGAACTTTCCCAACCTAGTAAGGCAGGCCAACATCGAAATTCAGGAAATACAGAGAATGCCACAAAGATACTCCTTGAGAAGAGCAACTCCAAGACACATAATTGTCAGATTCACCAAAGTTGAAATGAAGGAAAAAATGTTAAGGGCAGCCAGAAAGGTCAGGTTACCCACAAAGGGAAACCCATCAGACTAAAAGCAGATCTCTCGGCAGAAACTCTACAAGCCAGAAGAGAGTGGGGGCCAATATTCAACATTCTTAAAGAAAAGAATTTTAAACCCAGAATTTCATGTACAGACAAACTAAGTTTCATCAGTAAAGGAGATATAAAATCCCTTACAGGCAAGCAAATGCTTAGAGATTTTGTCACCACCAGACCTGCCCTACAAGAGATCCTGAAAGAAGCACTAAACATGGAAAGGAACAACAGGTACCAGCCGTTGCCAAAACATGTCAAAATGTAAACTCCATCGATGTTAGGAAGAAATTGCATCAACTAGTGAGCAAAATAACCAACTAATATCATAATGACAGGATCAAGTTCACACATAACAATATTGATCTTAAATGTAAATGGACTAAATGGTAAAATTAAACGACACAGACTAGCAAATTGGATAAAGAGTCAAGACACATCAGTTTGCTGTATTCAGGAGACCCATCTCACATGCAGAGACACACATAGGCTCAAAACAAAGGGATGGAGGAAGATCTACCAAGCAACTGGAAAAAAAAAAAGCAGGAGTTGCAATCCTAGTCTCTGATAAAACAGACCTTAAACCATCAAAAGAGACAAAGAAGACCATTACATAATCGTAAAGGGATCAATTCATCAGGAAGAGCTAACTATAATAAATATATATGCACCCAATACACGAGCACCCAGATTCATAAAGGAAGTCCTCAGAGACTTACATAGAGACTTAGACTCCCATACAATAATAATGGGAGACTTCAACACTCCACTGTCAACATTAGACAGATCAATGAGACAGAAAATTAACAAGGATATCCAGGAATTGAACTCAACCCTGCACTAAGCAGACCTAATACATCTACAGAACTCTCCACTCCAAATCAACAGAATATACATTCTTCTCAGCACCACATCAAACTTATTCCAAAACAGACCATATAGTTGGAAGTAAAGCACTCCTCTGCAAATGTAAAAGAACAGAAATTATAACAAACTGTCTCTCAGACCACAGTGCAATCAAACTAGAACTCAGGACTAAGAAAGTCAGTCAAAACCACTCAATTACATGGAAATTGAACAATCTGCTCCTGAATGACTACTGGGTACATAACGAAATGAAGGCAGAAATAAAGATGTTCTTTGAAACCAATGAGAACAAAGATACAACATACCAGAATCTCTGGGACACATTTGAAGCAGTGTGTAGAGGGAAATTTATAGCACTAAATGCCCACAAGAGAAAGCTGGAAAGATCGAAATTTGACACTCTAACATCACAATTAAAAGAGGTAGAGAAGCAAGAGCAAACACATTCAAAAGCCAGCAGAAGGCAAGAAATAACTAAGATCAGAGCAGAACTGCAGGAGATAGAGACACAAAAAACCCTCCAAAAAAATCAATGAATCCAGGAGTTGGTTTTTTGAAAAGATCAACAAAATTGACAGACCGCTAGCAAGACTAATAAAGAAGAAAAGAGAGAGGAATCAAATAGACGCAATAAAAAATGATAAAGGGGATATCATCACCTACCCCAAAGAAATACAAACTACCATCAGAGAATACTATAAACACCTCTACTCAAATCAACTAGAAAATCTAGAAGAAATGGATAATTTCCTGGACACTTACACTCTCCCAAGGCTAAACCGGGAAGAAGTTGAATCCCTGAATAGACCAATAGCAGGCTCTGAAATTGAGGCAACAATTAATAGCCTACCCACCAAAAAAAGTCCAGGGCCAGATGGATTCACAGCTGAATTCTACCAGAGGTACAAGGAGGAGCTGGTACCATTCCTTCTGGAACTATTCCAATCAATAGAAAAAGAGGGAATCCTCCCTAACTCATTTTATGAGGCCAACATCATCCTGATACCAAAGCCTGGCAGAGACACAACAAAAAAAGAGAATTTTAGACCAATATCCCTGATGAACATTGATGCAAAAATTCTCAATAAAATACTGGCAAACCGGATTCAGCAGCACATCAAAAAGATTATCCACCATGATCAAGTGGGCTTCATCTCTAGGATGCAAGGCTGGTTCAACATTCGCAAATCAATCAACGTAATCCAGCATATAAACAGAACCAAAGACAAGAACCACATGATTGTCTCAATAGATGCAGAAAAGGCTTTTGACAAAATTCAACAGCCCTTCATGCTAAAAACGCTCAATAAATTCGGTATTGATGGAACGTACCTCAAAATAATAAGAGCTATTTATGACAAACCCACAGCTAATATCATACTGAATGGGCAAAAACTGGAAAAATTCCCTTTGAAAACTGGCACAAGACAGGGATGCCCTCTCTCACCACTCCTATTCAACATAGTGTTGGAAGTTCTGGCTAGGGCAATCAGGCAAGAGAAAGAAATCAAGGGTAACCAGTTAGGAAAAGAAGAAGTCAAATTGTCCCTGTTTGCAGATGACATGATTGTATATTTAGAAAACCCCATCGTCTCAGCCCAAAATCTCCTTAAGCTGATAAGCAACTTCAGCAAAGTCTCAGGATACAAAATTAATGTGCAAAAATCACAAGCATTCTTATACACCAGCAACAGACAAGCAGAGAGCCAAATCAGGAATGAACTTCCATTCACAATTGCTTCAAAGAGAATAAAATACCTAGGAATCCAGCTTACAAGGGATGTAAAGGACCTCTTCAAGGAGAACTACAAACCACTGCTCAGTGAAATAAAAGAGGACACAAACAAATGGAAGAACATACCATGCTCATGGATAGGAAGAATCAATATCATGAAAATGGCCATACTCCCCAAGGTTATTTATAGATTCAATGCCATCCCCATCAAGCTACCAATGAGTTTCTTCACAGAATTGGAAAAAACTGCTTTAAAGTTCATATGGAACCAAAAAAGAGCCCGCATTGCCAAGACAATCCTAAGTCAAAAGGACAAAGCTGGAGGCGTCACGCTACCTGACTTCAAACTATACTACAAGGCTACAGTAACCAAAACAGCATGGTACTGGTACCAAAACAGAGATATAGACCAATGGAACAGAACAGAGTCCTCAGAAATAATACCGCACATCTACAGCCATCTGATCTTTGACAAACCTGAGAGAAACAAGAAATGGGGAAAGGATTCCCTATTTAATAAATGGTGCTGAGACAACTGGCTAGCCATAAGTAGAAAGCTGAAACTGGATCCTTTCCTTACCCCTTATACGAAGATTAATTCAAGATGGATTAGCGACTTAAATGTTAGACCTAATACCATAAAAACCCTAGAAGAAAATCTAGGTAGTACCATTCAGGACATAGGCATGGGCAAGGACTTCATGTCTAAAACACCAAAAGCAACGGCAGCAAAAGCCAAAATTGACAAATGGGATCTAATTAAACTAAAGAGCTTTTGCACAGCAAAAGAAACTACCATCAGAGTGAACAGGCAACCTACAGAATGGGAGAAAATTTTTGCAACCTACTCATCTGACAAAGGGCTAATATGCAGAATCTACAAAGAACTCAAACAAATATATGAGAAAAAAACAAACAACCCCATCAAAAAGTGGGGAAAGGATATGAACAGACATTTCTCAAAAGAAGATATTCATACAGCCAACAGACACATGAAAAAATGCTCATCATCACTCGCCATCAGAGAAATGCAAATCAAAACCACAATGAGATACCATCTCACACCAGTTAGAATGGCAATCATTAAGAAGTCAGGAAGCAACAGGTGTTGGAGAGGATGTGGAGAAATAGGAACACTTTTACACTGTTGGTGGGATTGTAAACTAGTTCAACCATTATGGAAAACAGTATGGCAATTCCTCAAGGATCTAGAACTAGATGTACCATATGACCCAGCCATCCCACTACTGGGTATATACCCAAAGGATTATAAATTAGTCTACTACAAAGACACATGCACACGTAGGTTTATTGCGGCACTATTCACAATAGCAAAGACTTGGAATCAACCCAAATGTCCATCTGTGACAGACTGGATTAAGAAAATGTGGCACATATACACCATGGAATACTATGCAGCCATAAAAAAGGATGAGTTTGCGTCCTTTGTAGGGACATGGATGCAGCTGGAAACCATCATTCTTAGCAAACTATCACAAGAAGAGAAAACCAAACACCGCATGTTCTCACTCATAGGTGGGAACTGAACAATGAGATCACTTGGACTCGGGAAGGGGAACATCACGCACTGGGGCCTATTATGGGGAGGGGGGAGGAGGGAGGGATTGCATTGGGGAGTTATACATGATATAAATGATGACTTGATGGGTGCTGACGAGATGATGGGTGCAGCACACCAACATGGCATAAGTTTACATATGTAACAAACCTGCTCGTTATGCACATGTACCCTAGAACTTAAAATATAATAAAATAAAATTTAAAAAAAGGGATGAGTTTGTGTCCTTTGTAAGGACATGGATGCAGCTGGAAACCACCATTCTCACCAAACTATCACAGGAACTGGATTGCACACCACAGTTACAATGTTAGAGTATTCTGTGTTTGTCCATATATTTAATTTTATTTGTGGGTTTTATACCTTCAAGTTTTTTGCACATTAGTGGTTTTTTCCCTTCAGATTGAAGAAGTGTCTTTAGTATTTGTAGTAAGCTGGATCTGGTGGTGTTGAATTTTCTCAGCTTTTTTTTTATTTGGGACGGACTTTATATTTGAAGAATAAGTTTGCTGGATACAGTATCTTAGAATGTCGTTTCTTTTCTCAGAACTTTGAAAATATTGTCCCACTCCCTCCTGGCTTATATGGTTTCCACTGAGAAGACTGTTGCCAGATGAATTGCAGCTCCTTTATATGTTTCTTGCTTCTATTTGTTGCTGCTTTTAGAATTCTCTTGACCTTTGAGAATTTGATTATTATATGCCTCTCATTTGGGTCAGATCTGTTTGGTGTTCTCTGATCTTCCTCTCCTTGGATATTTATATCGTTCACAAGCTTTGAAAAGTTTTCTGTTATGATTGCTTTGAATAAGCTCTCTACCACTTGCTCTTGCTCAACTCCTTCTTGAACACCAATAATTCTTAGATCTGGTCTTTTGAGGTAATTTTTTACACGTTGTGGGCAATCTATTTTTTCCTTTTTCTCTCTCTATCTGTGTATTTTCAAATATCCTGTCTTCTAGCTTACTGATTTTTTTCTCTGCTGGATCCATTTTGCTATTGAAAGTCTGTAATAAAATTTTCAGTCAGCCAATGTATTTCTCACTTCCAAGGTTTCCACTTGATTTTTTACTATTTCGATGTCTTTGTTAAAAGTCTTTAAATTTTTTTCTGAATTTTTGTGTCCTTTGCAACTGCCTTCCTATATACCACTGAGAATGGACTCAGTAAAACCTCACCACAGACTTCACTAACAACTACACCATAAACCACCAAGGAAATCATAGATAACACTAACGCTGGTTAAAGCTAAAGAAGTCATACAGAGACCAAACTACTGTGTAGACATAAAATCAAAGCCAAAGTCCAGTCTCCAACTCCCAGCACGAGCGACACAGAAGACCGGTGATTTCTGCATTTTCAACTGAGGTACTGGGGTCATCTCACTAGGGAGTGCCGGACAATCGGTGCTGGTCAGCTGCTGCAGCCTGACCAGCGAGAGCTGAAGCAGGGCGAGGCATCGCCTCACCTGGAAGCGCAAGGGGGAAGGGGATCCGTTTTCCTAGCCAGGGGAACTGAGACACACAACACCTGGAAAATCGGGTAACTCCCACCCCAGTACTGCGCTTTAAGCAAACAGGCACACCAGGAGAATATATCCCACACCTGGCCGGGAGGGTCCCATGCCCACGGAGCCTCCCTCACTGCTAACACAGCAGTCTGTGGAGATCTATCCGCAAGGCAGCAGTGAGGCTGGGGGAGGGGCGCCCACCATTGCTGAGGCTTAAGTAGGTAAACAAAGCCGCTGGGAAGCTCGAACTGGGTGGAGCTCACAGCAGCTCAAGGAAGCCTGCCTGTCTCTGTAGTCTCCACTTCTGGGGACAGCGCAAAGCTGAAGACAAACAGGTGAAGCAGCGGGGGCCGGTGCAGACGCGAATAACTCTGTCTGACAGCTTTGGGGAGAGCCGTGGATCTCCCAATGCGGAGGCTGAGATCTGAGAACTCACAGACTGCCTGCTCAGGTGGGTCCCTGACCCCTGAGTAGCCTAGCTGAGAGACATCCCCCACTAGGGGCAGTCTGACACCCCACACCTCACAGGGTGGAGTACACCCCTGAGAGGAAACTTCCAAAGAAAGAATCAGACAGGTACACTCACTGTTCAGCAATATTCTATCTTCGGCAACCTCTGCTGCTGATACCCAGGCAAACAGGGTCTGGAGTGGACCTCAAGCAATCTCCAACAGACCAACAGACAGTCCTTCTGACTGTCAGAAGGAAAACTATCAAACAGGAAGAACACGTATACCAAAACCCCAACAGTACGTCACCATCATCAAAGACCAGAGACAGATAAAACCACAAAGATGGGGAAGAAGCAGGGCAGAAAAGCTGGAAATTCAAAAAATAAGAGCGCATCTCCCCCTGCAAAGGAGCGCAGCCCGTCGCCAGCAACGGATCGAAGCTGGTCAGAGAATGACTTTGACGAGATGAGAGAAGAAGACTTCAGTCCACCAAACTTCTCAGAGCTAAAGGAGGAATTACGTACCCAGCACAAAGAAACTAAAAATCTTGAAAAAAGAGTGGAAGAATTGACAGCTAGAATAATTAATGCAGAGAAGGTCATAAACGAAATGACAGAGATGAAAACCATGACACGAGAAATACGTGACAAATGCACAAGCTTCAGTAACCAACTCGATCAACTGGAAGAAAGAGTATCAGCGATTGAGGATCAAATGAATGAAATGAAGTGAGAAGAGA
This sequence comes from Rhinopithecus roxellana, assembly GCF_007565055.1. NCBI lineage: Eukaryota > Metazoa > Chordata > Mammalia > Primates > Cercopithecidae > Rhinopithecus > Rhinopithecus roxellana. The sequence goes on along the minus strand of NC_044551.1, from coordinate 13,397,005 downwards.
AACCAAAAGAAAAAAGAAGAAAAAGAAATGAACAAAGCCTGCAAGAAGTATGGGATTACGTAAAAAGACCAAATCTACATCTGATTGGGGTGCCTGAAAGTGAGGGGGAAAATGGAACCAAGTTGGAAAACACTCTTCAGGATATCATCCAGGAGAACTTCCCCAACCTAGTAGGGCAGGCCAACATTCAAATTCAGGAAATACAGAGAACGCCACAAAGATACTCCTCCAGAAGAGCAACTCCAAGACACATAATTGCCAGATTCACCAAAGTTGAAATGAAGGAAAAAATCTTAAGGGCAGCCAGAGAGAAAGGTCGGGTTACCCACAAAGGGAAGCCCATCAGACTAACAGCAGATCTCTCGGCAGAAACTCTACAAGCCAGAAGAGAGTGGGCGCCAATATTCAACGTTCTTAAAGAAAAGAATTTTCAACCCAGAATTTCATATCCAGCCAAACTAAGTTTCATAAGTGAAGGAGAAATGAAATCCTTTACAGATAAGCAAATGCTTAGAGATTTTGTCACCACCAGGCCTGCCTTACAAGAGACCCTGAAGGAAGCCCTAAACATGGAAAGGAACAACCGGTACCAGCCATTGCAAAAACATGCCAAAATGTAAAGACCATCGAGGCTAGGAAGAAACTGCATCAACTAAAGAGCAAAATAACCAGTTAATATCATAATGGCAGGATCAAGTTCACACATAACAATATTAACCTTAAATGTTAATGGACTAAATGCTCCAATTAAAAGACATAGACTGGCAAACTGGATAAAGAGTCAAGACCCATCAGTCTGCTGTATTCCGGAGACCCATCTCACATGCAGAGACATACATAGGCTCAAAATAAAGGGATGGAGGAAGATCTACCAAGCAAATGGAGAACAAAAAAAAGCAGGGGTTGCAATCCTTGTCTCTGATAAAACAGACTTTAAACCATCAAAGATCAAAAGAGACAAAGAAGGCCATTACATAATGGTAAAGGGATCAATTCAACAGGAAGAGCTAACCCTCCTAAATATATATGCACCCAATACAGGAGCACCCAGATTCATAAAGCAAGTCCTTAGAGGCTTACAAAGAGACTTAGACTCCCATACAATAATAATGGGAGACTTCAACACTCCGCTGTCAACATTAGACAGATCAACGAGACAGAAAGTGAAACAAAAGCTTGGTTCTTCAAAATGATAAATAAAATTAACATACAACTAGCTAGACTAATGAAGATTAAAGAAGGAAAATCCAAATAAACAAAATCAGAAATGAAAAAGGAGACATTACAACTGATAACATAGAAATACAAAAGATTATCAGAAACAATTATGAACAACTATATGCTAGCAAACTGAAAAATCTAAACAAAATTAGTAAAGTGCTGGAAACACAGAACCTACCAAAACTGAATCAAGAAAAAATAGAAAACCTGAAGTTACAAATAGTGAGACTGAATCAGTAATGAAAAGTCTCCCAATAATAGAAAAGCTCAGGCTGAGTGCAGTGGCTCACGCCTGCAATCCCAGCACTGTGGAAGACCAAGGCAGGAAGATCATGAGGTTGAGATCAAGACCATTGTGGCCAACATGCTGAAATCCCGCCTTTAGTATTTTGTACTAAAAATACAAAATTAACTGGGCATGATGGTGCTCACCTGTAGTCCCAGCTACTTGGGAGGCTGAGGCAAGAGAATTGCTTGAACCCAAGAGGCGGAGGTTGCAGTCTGCCAAGATTGCACCACTGCACTTCAGCCTAGCAACAGAGCGAGACTCTGTCAAGAAAGAAAGAATGAAAGAAACGAAAGAAGAAAGAAAGAAAGAAAGAAAGAGAGAGAGAGAGAGAGAGAAAGAAAGAAAGAAAGAAAGAAAGAAAGAAAGAAAGAAAGAAAGAAGAAAGAAAGAAAGAAAGAAAGAAAGAAAGAAAGAAAGAAAGAAAGAAAGAAAGAAAGAAAGAAAAGAAAGAAAGAAGGGAGGGAGGGAGGGAGGGGGAGGGAGGGAGGGAGTGAGGGAGGGAGGGAGGGAGGGAGGAGGGGAGGGGAGGAGGGAAGGAAAGGAAGGAAGGAAGGAAGGAAAGGAAGGAGGAAGGAAGGAAGGAAGGAAGGAAGGAAGGAAGGAAGGAAGGAAGGAAAGAAGGAAGGAAGGAAGAAAGGAAGGGAAGGGAAGAAAGGAAGAAAGAAAAGCTCAGAACTGGAAGGAATCTCGGCTAAATTCTACTACACTTATAAAGAAGAATTAATACCAAACCTCATTAAACTATTCCAAAAAATTGAAGAGGAGGGAACTTTCCATAACTTACTGTATAAGACTAGTGTTACTCTAATATGAAAACCAGACAAGGACACAGCAAAATATATAACTACAGGTCGATATCCCTGATGAACATACACATAAAATCCCTCAAGAAAATACTAGCAAACCAATCTAACAGCACATTAACAAAATACTACACTATTACCAAGTAGGATTTATAGCAGGGATGCAAGTATAGTTCAACATACAAATCAATAAACATGATTTATCTAATCAATAGAATAAAGGACAAAAGCCATATGATCACCTCAATATATACAGAAAAGGCCTCTGATAAAATTCAACATCCCATCATAATAAAAATTCTCAACACCTTAGGAACAGAAAAAGCATACCCAAAATAATAAAGGTCATATATGGCAAACCCACAGCTAACATCATATTGAATGGGGAAGAACTGAAAGCCTTTTCTCTGAGATCTGGAACAAGACAAAGATGCCTGCTTTCACCATTCCTACTCAACATATTACTAGAAGTTCTAGCCAGAGCAATCAGGCAAGAGAAAGAAATAAAGGCATCTAAATTAGAAAAGAGGAAGTCAAATTGTCCCATTTTGCTGATGATATGATCTTATCTAGAAAAATCTTAAGACTCCAACAAAAAAACTCCTAGATTTGATAAATTCATTAAAGTTGTAGGATACAAAATCAATAAACAATAATCAGTAGTGCTTCTATACACCAATAATGAACTTATTGAGAAAGAAACTAAGAAAACAATCCTATTTACAATAACTACAAAAAATAAAATAGGAATAAATTTAACCAAGGAGGTGAAAGATCTCTACAAGGAAAACTATGAAAAAATAATTAAAGAAACTAAAGAAGATACAAACAAATTGCAAGACACCCATGTTCATGAATTAGAAGAATATCATTAAAATGACCATAGTGCTGAAAGTAATCTACATGTTCAATGGCATCTCTGTCAAAAATACTACTGTCATTTTTCACAGAATCAGAAAAAAAATCCATTCATATGGAACCAAAAAAGAGCCAGAACAGCCAAAACCATTCTGAGCAAAAAGACCACAGCTGAAGGCATCACCTACCTGACTTCAAAATATATTAGAAAGCTACAATAACAGGATTGTTAAGGGTATACAAACAGACACATAGACCAATGGAACAGAATAATGACACCATAATTAAATTCACTTGTTTATAGCCAACTGATTTTCAATAAAGGTGTCTAGAACATACACTCAGGAGAGGAAACTCTTCAATAAATAGTTTTGGGAAAATTTGAAATTCATGATATGCATAAGAATAGACTGAACACCTACGTCTCCCGATATACAAAAATCAACTGAAGATGGATTAAAGACTTAAATGTAAGTCCTGAAACAATAAAACTGCTAGGAAAAAAAAAAAGAGAAAAAACAAAACATCAGTCTAGGCAAATATTTCATGGCTAAGACCTCAAAAGCACAGACAACCACAACAAACAGGCAAATAGGACTATATTAAACTAAAAAGCTTCTGTACAGCAAAAGAAACTATCAACAGAGTGAGGATACAACTTACAGAATGACAGAAAATATTTGCAAACTATTCATCTGGCAAGGGATTAATATCCAGCATATACAAGAAATTCAAACAACTCAACAATTTAAAAAGAAATCCTGTTAAAAAGTGGGCTAACGATATGAATAGACATTTTTCAAAAGAATACATACAAATGGCCAACAGATATATTTTAAAAATGCTCAACATCACTAATCATCAGAGAAATACAAATCAAAACTACAATGAGATATTATCTTACCCCAGTTAGAATAGCACTATTAAAAATACTAGAAATAACAGATACTGGTGAGGTTGTGGAGAAGGAACTCTTACACACTGTTGTGGGAATGTGAATCAGTACAACCACTATGAAAAACAGTATGGAGATTCCTCAAAAACCTAAAAATAAAACTACGATATGATTCCTTCATCCCACTACTGGGTATATATCCAAAGAAAAAGAAATTATTATGTCAAAGAGACATCTGCGTTCCCATGTTTATTGCAGCACTATTCACAATAGCCAAGATGTGGAATCAACTTAGGTGTCCAACAACAGATGAATGGACTATTTAGGGGCCTGGAATGATAGGTGGACATGTCCCTAACTTTGCAAGATAGGCAACTTAGTAGCATGGAAAGAAAATCAGATGTGGACTCAGGAAACTAAAATTCTTGTCTTTTCTGCCAATAACTAGCCATACAACTTTAAAGTAAGTTACTTAATTAGTTTTCATACTGGTAAAATGTAGCTAATGATATTGTCTCTCAGTAATTTGTATTATTTAAATTTTATAAATTTTCATTATCATTGTTACATAATACTTTATATGTAAAAATTAATGGATATGTAAAAAATTTTTAAAAAAATTAATGGATAAAGAAAATATGGTATACATACATAATAGAATACTATTCAGCCATAAAAAGCATGAAATCATGTCTTTTGTAGCAATATAGATGGTGATTATGTTAAGTGAGATAACCCAGGCACAGAAAGACAGATACTGCAAGTTCTCACTCACATGTGAGAGCTTAAAAAGTTGATCTCATAGTGATAAATAATAGAATGACAGATACCAGAGGCTGAGAAAGGTATGTGGGTGAGAGTCAGAGAGATAAAGAGAGGTTGATTAATGGGTAGAAACATACAGTTAGATAGAAGAAGCAAGTCCCAATATTCAATAGCAGAGTAGGGTGACTACAGTGAGCAACAATGTGTTATATGTTTCAAAGTGGCTAGAAGTGAGAACTTGAAATGTCACCAAGATGTAGAATACCCCATATCCTGACTTGATCATCACACATTCTATTCATGCAGCAAATACTCATATATACCCCATCAATATGTAAAACATTTTGTGTCAGTAGCAAAAATGATAAGCCTCAGCAACAACAAAACATTTTGAATTTCTTTTTTGTGTTATTTTGAAGATTCCTGAATTTCCTTTAAACTGCTATTTTGAATTACTTGTCAGAGAACTCACATATCACCATCTCAGTAACATCAGTCCCTGTTCCCTTGCTTTGTCCATTTGAGGAGATTGTTGTCCCTGCTTGCTATTGTTTCTTGTAGATGTACATCTTTGTCTTCGCATTGAAGGATTAGTTATTTATTTCATTCTTCTGTGTCTGGCTTGTTTTGATTATTATAGAATATGTTTTCTTAGAGATTCTTTGTAATTTAACTGTTGATTTGATTTCTTTTATTTTTCCCACAGGTTATTCCCCCCTTTCAGCAGTAAATGATGCCTAAAGCCCAGGCTGACCTTAGCTCTGGTAAAGAAGTGGTGCTTGTCTTGAATGGGGGAGGTTCCAAAGGGGAAGGGTGGCTCAAGGTTTGTGCCCAGGACCCCTGTGAAATGAACCTCATACTGTGCAGTGCTGCTAAACAGCCACTCTGATTTGGAATCTTCTTTGGCGGTGTGACAGAGCAAAATTTCCAGGGCTGGAGACAATATTTCTGCCTTCCCCCTTTTCCTCTGGCTATCCTTACATATATTTCTCCCTTCAAGTACTCCCAATGCTTCCCATGAGTTGAGGGAGGGACAGATATCCTGCCAGGGAACTCACGGTGGTGGGGATGCTGGTTATCCACCTTGATCTCACTTTTTCCAATGGAGAAACAGTGAGTAGCAGGAAGGATTTTCTGCATGCTTGATGCCAGGCAGATTGTGAGAAGGGGTGCCTGATTCTCTTACCATCTTCTCAGAGTATCTTCATGTCTGTGGCCCCAAGAACTGTCTCCTCCTCATATATGAGTTCTGGGATGTTGCTGGTGATAATCTCAGTGCTTTATATTTATTTCTGATCTTCTGTAAGGAGGAATAAAGCCAGTTTGCTTCTACACTACCATTTTGGAACCAGCAATCTAACAAAAGATTTTTCTAAAAAAGAAGAAGAAGATTTAAAATAAAGATTAAAAAAAAGAAGAAGAAGAAAAAGAAAAAATGATACATTTTTCTCCTGATACATTTAATTCCTTGGACGATGTTTTTTTTTTTATTTTTTTTTTTTTAATTATACTTTAAGTTCTAGAGTACATGTGCATAACGTGCAGGTTTGTTACATATGTATACTTATGACATGTTGGTGTGCTGCACCCATCAACTCGTCAGCACTCCTCAATTCATCTTTTATATCAGGTATAACCCCCAATGCAATCCCTCCCCCCCTCCCCTCCCCATGATAGGCCCCCGTGTGTGATGTTCCCCTTCCCGAGTCCAAGTGATCTCATTGTTCAGTTCCCACCTATGAGTGAGAACATGCGGTGTTTGGTTCCCTGTTCTTGTGATAGTTTGCTAAGAATGATGGTTTCCAGCTGCATCCATGTCTCTACAAAGGATGCAAACTCATCATTTTTTATGGATGCATAATATTCCATGGTGTATATGTGCCACATTTTCTTAATCCAGTCTGTCACTGATGGACATTTGGGTTGATTCCAAGTCTTTGCTATTGTGAAGAGTGCCGCAAGAAACATACGTGTGCATGTGTCTTTATAGCAGCATGATTTATAATCCTTTGGGTATATACCCAGTAGTGGCATGGCTGGGTCATATGATACATCTAGTTCTAGATCCTTGAGGAATCGCCATACTGTTTTCCATAATGGTTGAACTAGTTTACAATCCCACCAACAGTGTAAAAGTGTTCCTATTTCTCCACATCCTCTCCAGCACCTGTTGTTGCCTGACTTTTTAATGATTGCCATTCTAACTGGTGTGAGATGGTATCTCATTGTGGTTTTGATTTGCATTTCTCTGATGGCGAGTGATGAGGAGAATTTTTTCATGTGTCTGTTGGCTGTATGCATGTCTTCTTTTGAGAAATGTCTGTTCATATACTTTGCCCACTTTTTGATGGGGTTGTTTGTTTTTTTCTTGTATATTTGTTTGAGTTCTTTGTAGGTTCTGGATATTAGCCCTTTGTCAGATGAGTAGATTGCAAAAATGTTCTCCCATTCTGTAGGTTGCCAGTTCACTCTGATGGTAGTTTCTTTAGCTGTGCAGACGCTCTTTAGTTTAATTAGATCCCATTTGTCAATTTTGGCTTTTGCTGCCGTTGCTTTGGGTGTTTTAGACATGAAGTCCTTGCCCATGCCTATGTCCTGAATGGTACTACCTAGGTTTTCTTCTAGGGTTTTTATGGTATTAAGTCTAACATTTAAGTCTCTAATCCATCTTGAATTAATTTTCGTATAAGGAGTAAGGAAAGGATCCAGTTTCAGCTTTCTACTTATGGCTAGCCAATTTTCCCAGCACCATTTATTAAATAGGGAGTCCTTTCCCCATTTCTTGTTTCTCTCAGGTTTGTCAAAGATCAGATGGCTGTAGATGTGCGGTATTATTTCTGAGGACTCTGTTCTGTTCCATTGGTCTATATCTCTGTTTTGGTACCAGTACCATGCTGTTTTGGTTACTGTAGCCTTGTAGTATAGTTTGAAGTCAGGTAGCGTGACGCCTCCAGCTTTGTTCTTTTGACTTGGAATTGTCTTGGCAATGCAGGCTCTTTTTTGGTTCCATATGAACTTTAAAGCCGTTTTCTCCAGTTCGGTGAAGAAACTCATTGGTAGCTTGATGGGGATGGCACTGAATCTATAAAAAACCTTGGGCAGTATGGCCATTTTCACGCTATTGATTCTTCCTATCCATGAGCATGGTATGTTCTTCCATTTGTTAGTGTCCTCTTATTTCACTGAGCAGTGGTTTGTAGTTCTCCTTGAAGAGGTCCTTTACATCTCTTGTAAGTTGGATTCCTAGGAATTTTATTCTCTTTGAAGCAATTGTGAATGGAAGTTCATTCATGATTTGGCTCTCTGTTTGTCTGTTACTGGTGTATAAGAATGCTTGTGATTTTTGCACATTGATTTTGTATCCTGAGACTTTGCTGAAGTTGCTTGTCAACTTAAGGAGATTTTGGGCTGAGACGATGGGGTTTTCTAAATATACAATCATGTCATCTGCAAACAGGGACAATTTGACTTCTTCTTTTTCTAACTGGATACCCTTGATTTCTTTCACTTGCCTGATTGCCCTAACCAGAACTTCCAAGACCATGTTGAATAGGAGTGGTGAGAGAGGGCATCCCTGTCTTGTGCCAGTTTTCAAAGGGAATTTTTCCAGTTTTTACCTATTCAGTATGATATTGGCTGTGGGTTTGTCATAAATAGCTCTTATTATTTTGAGGTACATTCCATCAATACCGAATATATTGAGCGTTTTTAGCATGAAGGGCTGTTGAATTTTTTCAAAAGCCTTTTCTTCATCTATTGAGATAATCATGTGGTTCTTGCCTTTGGTTCTGTTTATATGCTGGATTACGTTTATTGATTTCCGAATGTTGAACCAGACTTGCATCCCAGGGATGAAGCCCACTTGATCGTGGTGGATAAGCTTTTTGATGTGCTGCTGAATCCGGTTTGCCAGTATTATATTGAGAATTTTTGCATCGATGTTCATCAGGGATATTGGTCTAAAATTCTCTTTTTTTGTTGTGTCTCTGCCAGGCTTTGGTATCAGGATGATGTTGGCCTCATAAAATGAGTTAGGGAGGATTCCCTCTTTTTCAATTGATTGGAATAGTTCCAGAAGGAATGGTACCAACTCCTCTTTGTACCTCTGGTAGAATTCAGCTGTGAATCCATCTGGTCCTAGAATTTTTTTCATTGGTAGGCTATTAGTTATTGCCTCAATTTCAGAGCCTGCTATTGGTCTATTCAGGGATTCAACTTCTTCCTGTTTTAGTCTTGGAAGAGTGTAAGTGTCCAGGAAATTATCCATTTCTTCTAGATTTTCTAGTTGATTTGCGTAGAGGTGTTTATAGTATTCTCTGATGGTAGTTTGTATTTTTGTGGGGTCCGTGGTGATATACCCTTTATCATTTTTTATTGCATCTATTTGATTCTTCTCTCTTTTCTTTTTTTTTATTTATTTTTTTTTTATTATTATACTTTAAGTTCTAGAGTACCTGTGCATAACGTGCAGGTTTGTTACATATGTATACTTATGCCATGTTGGTGTGCTGCACCCATCAACTCGTCAGCACCCATCAATTCATCATTTATATCATGTATAACTCCCCAGTGCAATCCCTCCCCCCTCCCCACCCCCATGATAGGCCCCAGTGTGTGATGTTCCCCTTCCCGAGTCCAAGTGATCTCATTGTTCAGTTCCCACCTATGAGTGAGAACATGCGGTGTTTGGTTTTCACTTCTTGTGATAGTTTGCTAAGAATGATGGTTTCAAGCTGCATCCATGTCCCTACAAAGGGCGCAAACTCATCTTTTTTATGGCTGCATAGTATTCCATGGTGTATATGTGCCACAATATCTTAATCCAGTCTGTCACAGATGGACATTTGGGTTGATTCCAAGTCTTTGCTATTGTGAATAGTATCGCAATAAACCTACGTGTGCATGTGTCTTTGTAGTAGACTAATTTAAAATCCTTTGGGTATATACCCAGTAGTGGGATGGCTGGGTCATATGGTACATCTAGTTCTAGATCCTTGAGGAATTGCCATACTGTTTTCCATAATGGTTGAACTAGTTTACAAACCCACCAACAGTGTAAAAGTGTTCCTATTTCTCCACATCCTCTCCAACACCTGTTGTTTCCTGACTTCTTAATGATTGCCATTCTAACTGGTGTGAGATGGTATCTCATTGTGGTTTTGATTTGCATTTCTCTGATGGCGAGTGATGATGAGCATTTTTTCATGTGTCTGTTGGCTATATGAATGTCTTCTTTTGAGAAATGTCTGTTCATATTCTTTGCCCACTTTTTGATGGGGTTGTTTGTTTTTTTCTTGTATATTTGTTTGAGTTCGTTGTAGATTCTGGATACTAGCCCTCTGTCAGATGAGTAAGTTGCAAAAATTTTCTCCCATTCTATAGGTTGCCTGTTCACTCTGATGGTAGTTTCTTTTGCTGTGCAAAAGCTCTTTAGTTTAATTAGATCCCATTTGTCAATTTTGGCTTTTGCTGCCGTTGCTTTTGGTGTTTTAGACATGAAGTCCTTGCCCATGCCTATGTCCTGAATGGTACTACCTAGATTTTCTTCTAGGGTTTTTATGGTATTAGGTCTAACATTTAAGTCTCTAATCCATCGTGAATTAATCTTCGTATAAGGGGTAAGGAAAGGATCCAGTTTCAGCTTTCTACTTATGGCTAGCCAATTTTCCCAGCACCATTTATTAAATAGGGAATCCTTTCCCCATTTCTTCTTTCTCTCAGGTTTGTCAAAGATCAGATGGTTGTAGATGTGTGGTATTATTTCTGAGGACTCTGTTCTGTTCCATTGGTTTCTATCTCTGTTTTGGTACCAGTACCATGCTGTTTTGGTTACTGTAGCCTTGTAGTATAGTTTAAAGTCAGGTAGCGTGACACCTCCAGCTTTGTCCTTTTGACTTAGGATTGTCTTGGCACGCGGGCTGTTTTTTGGTTCCATATGAACTTTAAAGCCGTTTTTTCCAATTCTGTGAAGAAACTCATTGGTAGCTTGATGGGGATGGCATTGAATCTATAAATAACCTTGGGGAGTATGGCCATTTTCACGATATTGATTCTTCCCATCCATGAGCATGGTATGTTCTTCCATTTGTTTGTGTCCTCCTTGATTTCACTGAGCAGTGGTTTGTAGTTCTCCTTGAAGAGGTCCTTTACATCCCTTGTAAGCTAGATTCCTAGGTATTTTATTCTCTTTGAAGCAATTGTGAATGGAAGTTCATTCCTGATTTGGCTCTCTGCTTGTCTGTTACTGGTGTATAAGAATGCTTGTGATTTTTGCACATTAATTTTGTATCCTGAGACTTTGCTGAAGTTGCTTATCAGCTTAAGGAGATTTTGGGCTGAGACAATGGGGTTTTCTAAGTATACAATCATGTCATCTGCAAACAGGGACAATTTGACTTCTTCTTTTCCTAACTGGATACCCTTGATTTCTTTCTCTTGCCTGATTGCCCTAGCCAGAACTTCCAAGACCATGTTGAATAGGAGTGGTGAGAGAGGGCATCCCTGTCTTGTGCCAGTTTTCAAAGGGAATTTTTCCAGTTTTTGCCCATTCAGAATGATATTAGCTGTGGGTTTGTCATAAATAGCTCTTATTATTTTGAGGTACATTCCATCAATCCCGAATTTATTGAGCGTTTTTAGCATGAAGGGCTGTTGAATTTTGTCAAAAGCCTTTTCTGCATCTATTGAGATAATCATGTGTTTTTTGTCTTTGGTTCTGTTTATATGCTGGATTACGTTTATTGATTTGTGAATGTTGAACCAGCCTTGCATCCCAGGGATGAAGCCCACTTGATCATGATGAATAAGCTTTTTGATGTGCTGCTGAGTCCGGTTTGCCAGTATTTTATTGAGAATTTTTGCATCGATGTTCATCAGGGATATTGGTCTAAAATTCTCTTTATTTGTTGTGTCTCTGCTAGGCTTTAGTATCAGGATGATGTTGGCCTCATAAAATGAGTTAGGGAGGATTCCCTCTTTTTCTATTGATTCAGAAGGAATGGTACCAGCTCCTCCTTGTACCTCTGGTAGAATTCAGCTGTGAATCCATCTGGTCCTGGACTTTTTTTGTTGGGTAGGTTATTAAATGTTGCCTCAATTTCATAGCCTTCTATTGGTCTATTCAGGGATTCCACTTCTTCCTGGTTTAGTCTTGGGAGAGTGTAAGTGTCCAGGAAATTATCCATTTCTTCTAGATTTTCTAATTGATTTGCGTAAAGGCGTTTACAGTATTCTCTGATGGTTGTTTGTATTTTTGTGGGGTCGGTGGTGATATCCCTTTATCATTTTTATTGCGTCTATTTGATTCCTCTCTCTTTTCTTCTTTATTAGTCTTGCTAGCGGTCTGTCAATTTTGTTGATCTTTTCAAAAAACCAATTCCTGGATTCATGATTTTTGGAGGGTTTTTTTGTGTCTCTATCTCCTCAGTTCGGCTCTGATCTTAGTTATTCTTGCCTTCTGCTAGCTTTTGAATGTGTTTGCTCTTGCCTCTCTAGTTCTTTTAATTGTGATGTTAGAGGTCCATTTTAGATCTTCCCTGCTTTCTCTTGCGGGCATTTAGTGCTATAAATTTCCCTCTACACACTGCTTAAATGTGTCCCAGAGATTCTGGTAATGTTGTATCTTGTTCTCATTGGTTTCAAAGAACATCTTATTTCTGCTTTCATTTCGTTATGTACCCAGTAGTCATTCAGGAGCAGGTTGTTCATTTCCATGTAGTTGAGCGGTTTTGATTGAGTTTCTTAGTCCTGAGCTCTAGTTTGATTGCCACTGTGGTCTGAGAGACAGTTTGTTTAATTTCTGTTCTTTTACATTTGCTGAGGAGTGCTTTACTTCCAATTATGTGGTCAATTTTGGAATAAGTGCGATGTGGTGCTGAGAAGAATGTATATTCTTTTGATTTGGGGTGGAGAGTTCTATAGATGTCTATTAGGTCCGCTTGGTGCAGAGATGAGTTCAATTCCTGGATATCCTTGTTAACTTTCTGTCTCGTTGATCTATCTAATGTTGACAGTGGAGTGTTGAAGTCTCCCATTATTATTGTATGGGAGTCTAAGTCTCTTTGTAAGCCTCTAAGGACTTGTTTATGAATCTGGGTGCTCCTGTATTGGGTGCATATATATTTAGGAGGGTTAGCTCTTCCTGTTGAATTGATCCCTTTACCATTATGTAATGGCCTTCTTTGTCTCTTTTGATCTTTGATGGTTTAAAGTCTGTTTTATCAGAGACTAGGATTGCAACCCCTGCTTTTTCTTGTTCTCCATTTGCTTGGTAGATCTTCCTCCATCCCTTTATTTTGAGCCTATATATGTCTCTGCATGTGAGATGGGTCTTCTGAATACAGCAGACTGATGGGTCTTGACTCTTTATCCAGTTTGCCAGTCTGTGTCTTTTAATTGGAGCAATTAGTCCATTTACATTTAAGGTTAATATTGTTATGTGTGAACTT
>NC_044551.1:12039234-12048372 GCF_007565055.1 Rhinopithecus roxellana | reverse complement strand
GGAAAAGGATATATCTTCAGAAAATAACTAGAGAGAAGCTTACTGAGAGATTGCTTTCTGATGAGTGACTTCATCACACAGAGTTCCACCATTCCCTCCTTTTAGCAGTTTGAGAACTCTGTTATCTTTGTTTGCAGAATGATATTTGCGAGCTCATTGTGGGCTATGGTGAAAAAGGAATATCCTCAGATCAAAACTCGAAAGAAGCTTTCTGAGAAACTGCATATCGATGTGTGAATGCAACTCACAGATTTACACTTTTGTCTTCAGTGTTCAGTTTGCTAACACAGTTTTCTGGAAATCTGCAATGCGATGCTTCTGAACGTAATGAAGCTTACGGTGACAAAGGAAGTATCCTCAGATGAAAACTAGAAAGAAGCTCTGTTAGAAACTTCTTGGTGATGTGTTAATTCATCTCTCAGCGTTACACTTATGTGTCATGCAGCAGTCCATTATCACTGTTTTTGAGGAACCTGAGAGTGACTTCTTTGGATCGCATTGAGGCCTACGCTGATAAGGAGAGTATCAGCATTTCAAAAGCTGAAAGAACCTTTCTGAGAATCTTCCTTGTGTTCTGTGAATTCCTCTCACAGAGTTTCATCTTAGTTCTCAGGAAGCAGTTTGCTAACACTCTTTTCGTGGAAACTGCAAAGTGAGATTTGGGAGCCCATAGGGACCCATGGTGAAAAAGGATATATCTTCAGATAATAACTAGAGAGAAGCTTACTGAGAGATTGCTTTATGATGTGACTTCCTCACACAGATTCCACACTTCCCTTCTTGGAACAGTTTGCTAAATCTGTTATCTTGTGTCTGCAAAGTGATATTTGGGAGCTCATTGTGGGCTATGGTGAAAAAGGAAATAACCTCAGATCAAACTCGATAGAAGAATTCTGAGAAACTGCATTTCGATGTGTGAATGCAACTCGTAGAATTACACGTTTCTCTTCAGTATTCAGTTTGCTAACACAGTTTTCTGGAAATCTGCAATGGGATACTTCTGAACGCAATGAACCTTACGGTGACAAAGGAAGTATCCTCAGATGAAAACTAGAAAGAAGATTTGTTAGAAACTTCTTGGTGATGTGTGAATTTATCTCTCCGAGTTACACTTATGTGTCATGCAGCAGTCCGCTATCAGTGTTTTTCAGGAACCAGAGGAGGACTTCTTTGAATTGCATAGAGGCCGCCGGTGATAAAGGAAATGTCATCAGTTCAAATCGTGAAAGAAGCTTTCTGAGAAACTTCCTTGTGATCTCTGAATTCCTCTCCCAGTGTTACAGCTTAGTTCTCAGGAAAGAGTTTGCTAACACTCTTTTCGTGGAATCTGCAAAGTGATATTTGGGAGCCCATAGCGGCCCATGGTGAAAAAGGATATATCTTCAGATACTAACTAGAGAGAAGCTTACTGAGAGATTGCTTTCTGATGTGTGACTTCATCACACAGAGTTCCACACTTCCCTTCTTGGAAGAGTTTGCTAACTCTGTTATCTTCTGTTCTGCAGAGTGATATTTGGGAGCTCATTGTGGGCTATGGTGAAAAAGGAAATAACCTCAAGATGCAACTCGATAGAAGCCTTCTGAGAAACTGCATTTCGATGTGTGAAGGCAACTCATAGAATTACACGTTTCTCTTCAGTGTTCGTTTGCTAACACAGTTTCTGGAAATCTGCAATGGGATACTTCTGAACGCAATGACGCTTACGGGTCACAAAGGATTGTATCCTCAGATGAAACTAGAAAGAAGCTTTGTTTAAAAAACTTCTTGGTGATGTGGAATTCATCTCACAAAGTTACACTTATGATTCGTGCAGCAGTCTGCTTCAGTGTTGTTGAGGACCTGAGGAGGACTTATTTGAATCGCATTGATGCCTACGCTGATAAAGGAAATATCAACAGTTCAAATCGTGAAAGAAGCTTCTGAGAAACTTCCTTGTGATTTGTGAATTTCTATCACAGAGTTACATCTTCGTTCTCAGGAAACAGTGTGCTAACACTCTTTCGTGGAATCTGTAGAGTGAGATTTGGGAGCCCATCGGGGGCCCATGGTGGAAAGGGATATATCTTCAGCCAATAACTAGGAAGAAGCTTACTGAGAGATTGCTTTCTGATGTGTGACTTCATCACACAGAGTTCCACCCTTCCCTTCTTGAAACAGTTTGCTAACTCTGTTATCTTGTGGTCTGCAAATTGATGTTTGGGAGCTCATTGTGGGCTATGGTGAAAAAGGAAATATCCACAGATCAAAACTCGAAAGAAGCCTTCTGAGAAACTGCATTTCGATGTGTGAATGCAACTCACAGAGTTACACGTTTGTCTTCAGTGTTCATTTTGCTAACACAGTTTTCTGGAAATCTGCAATGGGATACTTCTGAACGCAATGAAACTTACGGTGACAAAGGAAGTATCCTCAGATAAAAACTAGAAAGAAGCTTTGTTAGAAACTTCTTGGTGATGTGTGATTCATCTCACAGAGTTTCAGTGATGGTTCATGCAGCAGTCCATTATCACTGTTTTGAGGAACCCTGAGAAGGACTTCTTTGAATCGCATTGAGGCCTACGCTGATAAATGAAATATCAGCAGTTCAAAACGTTAAAGAAGCTTTCTGAGAAACTTCCTTGTGATCTGTGAATTCCTCCCACAGAGTTACATCTTAATTCTCAGAACAGTTTGCTAACCCTCTTTTCATGGAATCCGCAGAGTGAGATTTGGGAGCCAATAGGGGCCCATGGTGGGAAAGGTATATCTTCAGAAAAAAACTAGAGAGAAGCTTAATAGAGAGATTGCTTGCTGATGTGTGACTTCATCACACAGAGTGTCCACCACTTCCTTCTTTTAACAGTTTGCTAACTCTGTTATCTTATGGTCTGCAGAGTGATATTTGGGAAGCTCATTTGGGCTATGAGTGAAAAGGAAATAACCTCAGATCAAACTCGATAGAAGCCTTCAGAGAAACTGCATTCTATGTGTGAATGCAACTCACAGAGTACACTGTTTGTCTTCAGTGTTCAGTTTGCTAACACAGTTTTCTGGAAATCTGAAATGGGATACTTCTGAACGCAATGAAGCTTACGGTGACAAAGGAAGTATCCTCAGATGAAAACAAGAAAGAAGCTTTGTTAGAAACTTCTTGGTGATGTGTGAATTCATCTCACAGAGTTTCAGTGATGGTTCATGCAGCAGTCCATCATCACTGTTTTTGAGGAACCTGAGAAGGACTTCTATGGATCGCATTGAGGCCTACGCTGATAAAGGAAATATCAGCACTTCAAAACGTGAAAGAAGCTTTGTGAGAAACTTCCTTGTGATCTGTGAATTCCTCCCTCAGTGTTACATCTTAGTTCTCAGGAAACAGTTTGCTAACCCTCTTTTCGTGGAATCCGCAGAGTGAGACTTGGGAGCCCATAGGGGCCCATGGTGGGAAAGGTATATCTTCAGAAAATAACTAGAGAGAAGCTTAATGAGAGATTGCTTTCTGATGTGTGACTTCATCACACAGAGTTCCACACTTCCCTTTTTTAACAGTTTGCTAACTCTGTTATCTTGTGGTCTGCAAAGTGATATTTGGGAGCTCCTTCTGGGCTATGGTGTAAAAGGAAATATCCTCAGATCAAAACTCGAAAAAAGCCTTCTGAGAAACTGCATTTCAATGTGTGAATGCAAATCTCAGAGTTACACGTTTGTCTTCAGTGTTCAGTTTGCTAACCCAGTTTACTGGAAATCTGCAATGGGATACCTCTGAACGTAATGAAGCTTATGGTGACAAAGGAAGTATCCTCAGATGAAAACTAGAAAGAAGCTTTGTTAGAAACTTTTGTGATGTGTGAATTCATCTCTCAGAGTTACACTTATGTGTCATGCAGCAGTCCATTATCACTGTTTTTGAGGAACCTGAGAGGGACTTCTTTGGATCGCATTGAGGCCTACACTGGGTAAAGAGAGTATCAGCATTTCAAAAGGTGAAAGAACATTTCTGAGAATCTTCCTTGTGTTCTGTGAATTCCTCTCACAGAGTTACATTTTAGTTCTCAGGAAGCAGTTTGCTAACACTCTTTTCGTGGAAACTGCAAAGTGAGATTTGGGAGCCCATAGGGACCCATGGTGAAAAAGGATATATCTTCAGATAATAACTAGAGAGAAGCTTACTGAGAGATTGCTTTATGATGTGTGACTTCCTCACACAGAGGTCCACAAATCCCTTCTTGAAACAGTTTCTAAATCTGTTATCGTGTGTTCTGCAAAGTGATATTCGGGAGCTCATTGAGGGCTATGGTGAAAAAGGAATATCCTCAGACCAAAACTCGAAAGAAGCCTTCTGAGAAACTGCATATCGGTGTGTGAATGCAACACACAGAGTTACACGTTTGTCTTCAGTGTTCAGTTTGCTAACACAGTTTTCTGGAAATCTGCAATGGGATACTTCTGAACGCAATGACGCTTACGGTGACAAAGGAAGTATCCTCAGATGAAAACTAGAAAGAAGCTTTGTTAGAAACTTCTTGGTGATGTGTGAATTCATCTCACAGAGTTACACTTATGATTCGTGCTGCAGTCCGCTATCAGTGTTTTTGAGGAACCTGAGGAAGACTTATTTGAATCGCATTGAGGCCTACGCTGATAGGGAAATATCAGCAGTTCAAAACGTGAAAGAACCTTTCTGAGAAACTTCCTTGTGATCTTTGTATTCCTCCCACAGAGTTACATCTTCGTTCTCAGGAAACAGTTTGCTAACACTCTTTTCATGGAATCTGCAGAGTGAGATTTGGGAGCCCATAGGGGCCCATGGTGGACAAGGTATATCTTCAGAAAAATCACTAGAGAGATGCTTACTGAGAGATTGCTTTCTGATGTGTGAATTCATCACACAGAGTTCCACACTTCCTTCTTTTAACAGTTTGCTAACTCTGTTATCTTGTGGTCTGCAAAGTGGATATTTGGGAGCTCATTCTGGGCTATGGTGAAAAAGGAAATATCCTCAGATCAAAACTCGAAAGAAGCCTTCTGAGAAACTGCATTTCGATGTGTGAATGCAACTCACAGAGTTACACGTTTGTCTTCAGTGTTCAGTTTGCTAACACAGTTTTCTGGAAATCTGCAATGCGATGCTTCTGAATGTAATGAAACTTACGGTGACAAAGGAAGTATCCTCAGATGAAAACTAGAAAGAAGCTCTGTTAGAAACTTCTTGGTGATGTGTTCATTCATCTCTCAGAGTTACACTTATGTGTCATGCAGCAGTCTGTTGTCAGTGTTTTTGAGGAATCAGAGAGGGACTTCTTTGGATCACATTGAGGCCTGCGGTGATAAAGGAAATATCCTCAGTTCAAATCGTAAAAGAAGCTTTCTGAGAAACTTGTTTCTGATCTCTGAATACCTCTCCCAGAGTTCCAGCTTAGTTCTCAGGAAGTAGTTTGCTAACACACTTTTCGTGGATCTGCAAAGTGAGATTTGGGAGCCCATAGGGGCCCATGGTGGAAAAGGATATATCTTCAGAAAATAACTAGAGAGAAGCTTACTGAGAGATTGCTTTCTGATGTGTGACTTCATCAACACAGAGTTCCACCATTCCCTCCTTTTAGCAGTTTGAGAACTCTGTTATCTTTTGTTTTGCAGAATGATATTTGCGAGCTCATTGTGGGCTATGGTGAAAAAGGAAATATCCTCAGATCAAAACTCGAAAGAAGCTTTCTGAGAAACTGCATATCGATGTGTGAATGCAACTCACAGATTTACACTTTTGTCTTCAGTGTTCAGTTTGCTAACACAGTTTTCTGGAAATCTGCAATGCGATGCTTCTGAACGTAATGAAGCTTACGGTGACAAAGGAAGTATCCTCAGATGAAAACTAGAAAGAAGCTCTGTTAGAAACTTCTTGGTGATGTGTTAATTCATCTCTCAGAGTTACACTTATGTGTCATGCAGCAGTCCATTATCACTGTTTTTGAGGAACCTGAGAGTGACTTCTTTGGATCGCATTGAGGCCTACGCTGATAAGGAGAGTATCAGCATTTCAAAAGCTGAAAGAACCTTTCTGAGAAGCTTCCTTGGTGTTCTGTGATTCCTCTCACAGAGTTTCATCTTAGTTCCAGGAAGCAGTTTGCTAACACTCTTTTCGTGGAAACTGCAAAGTGAGATTTGGTAGCCCATAGGGACCCATGGTGAAAAAGGATATATCTTCAGATAATAACTAGAGGAAGCTTACTGAGAGATTGCTTCCGGATGTGTGACTTCATCACACAGAGTTCAACCCCTCCCTTCTTTTAACAGTTTGCTACCTCTGTTATCTTGTGTTCAGCAGAGTGATATTTGGGCGCTCTTGGTGGGCTACTTTGAAAAAGGAAATAACCTCAGATCAAAACTCGAAAGTAGCCTTCTGAGAAACTGCATTTCGATGTGTGAATGCAGCTCACAGTGTTACACATTTGTCTTCACTGTTCAGTTTGCTAAGACAGTTTTCTGGAAATCTGCAATGGGATACTTCTGAACGTAATGAAGCTTACGGTGACAAAGGAAGTATCCTCAGATGAAAACTAGAAAGAAGCTTTGTTAGAAACATCTTGGTGATGTGTGAATTCTTCTCTCAGAGTTACACTTATGTTTCTTGCAACAGTCCGCAATCTGTGTTTTTGAGGAAATTGAGGAGGAATTATTTGAATCGCATTGAGGCCAGCGGTGATAATGGAAATATCATCAGTTCAAATCGTGAAAGAAGCTTTCAGAGAAACTTCTTTGTGATCTCTGAATTCCTCTCCCAGAGTTACAGCTTAGTCCTCAGGAAGCAGTTTGCTAACACTCTGTTCGTGGAATCTGTAGAGTGAGATTTGGGAGCCCATAGGGTCCCATGTTGGAAAAGGATATATCTTCAGAATATAACTAGAGAGAAGCGTACTGAGAGATTGCTTTCTGATATGTGACTTCATCACACAGAGTTGCACAATTCCCTTCTTGGAACAGTTTGCTAAATTTGTTTATCTTGTGTTCTGCAAAGTGATATGTGGGAGCTCATTGAGGGCTAGGGTGAAAAAGAATATCCTCAATCAAAACTGGAAAAGACGGCTTCTGAGAAACTGCATTTCGATGTGTGAATGCAACTCACAGAGTTACACGTTTCTCTTCAGTGTTCAATTTGCTATCACAGTTTTCTGGAAATCTGCAATGGGATACTTCTGAACCCAATGAAGCTTACGGTGACAAAGGAAATATCCTCAGATGAAAACTAGAAAGAAGCTTTGTTAGAAACTTCTTGGTGATGTGTGAATTCACCTCACAGAGTTACAGTGATGGTTCATCCAGCAGTCCATTATCACTGTTTTTGAGGAACCTGAGAAGGACTTGTTTGGATCGCATTGAAGCCTACGCCGATAAAGGAAATATCAGCAGTTCAAAACGTGAGAGAAGCTTTCTGAGAAACTTCCTTGTGATCTGTGATTTCCGGTCACAGAGTTACAGCTTAGTTCTCAGGAAACAGTTTGCTAACACTCTTATCGTGGAATCTGCAGAGTGAGATTTGGAAGCCTATAGGGGCCCATGGTGGAAAGGAATATCTTCAGAAAATAACTAGAGAGAATCTTACTGAGAGATTGCTTTCTGATGTGTGACTTCATCACACAGAGTTCCACCCCTCCCTTCTGGAACAGTTTGCTACCTCTGTTATCTTGTGTTCAGCAGAGTGATATTTGGGAGCTCTTGTGGGCTATGGTGAAAAAGGAAATATCCGCAGATCAAACTGAAAGAAGCTTCTGAGAACTGCATTTCGATGTGGAATGCAACTCACAGAGTTACACGTTTGTCTTCAGTGTTCATTTGCTAACACAGTTTCTGGAAATCTGCAATGGGATACTTCTGAACGTAATGAAGCTTACGGTGACAAAGGAAGTATCCTCAGATGAAAACTAGAAAGAAGCTTTGTTAGAAACTTCTTGGTGATGTGTGAATTCATCTCTCAGAGTTCAGTATGTTTCATGCAGCAGTCCATCAGTGTTTTTGAGGAACCTGAGGAGGACTTCTTTGAATCGCATTGAGGCCTGCGGTGATAAAGGAAATCACAGTTCAAATCGTGAAAGAAGCTTTCTGAGAAACTTCTTGTGATCTCTGAATTCCTCTCCACAGAGTTACTCTTAGTCTCAGCAGTTTGCTAACACTCTTTTCATGGAATCCAAGTGAGATTTGGGAGCCCATAGGGCCCATGGTGAAACAGGATATATCTTCAGATAATAACTGAGAGAAGCTCACTGGGATTGCTTTCTGATGTGTGACTTCATCACACAGAGTTCCACTTCCCTTCTTGGACAGTTTGCTAACTCTGTATCTTGTGTTCTGCAAATGATATTTGGGAGCTCATTGGGGCTATGTGAAAAAGGAAATATCCTCAATCAAAACTGAAAGAACTTCTGAGAAACTGCATTTCGATGTGTGAATGCAACTCACAGAGTTACACGTTTTCTTCAGTTCAGTTTGCTAACACAGTTTTCTGGAAATCTGCAATGGGATACTTCTGAACCCAATGAACTTACGGTGACAAAGGAATATCCTCAGATGAAAACTAGAAAGAAGCTTTGTTAGAAACTTCTTGGTGATGTGTGAATTTCTCAGAGTTACACTTATGTGTCATGCAGCAGTCCGCTATCAGTTTTTGAGGAACCTGAGAGGACTTCTTTGAATCGCATTGAGGCCTCGTGATAAAGGAAATTCATCAGTTCAAATCGTGAAGAAGCTTTCTGAGAAACTTCCTTGTGATCTCTGATTCCTCTCCCAGAGTTACAGCTTAGTTCTCAGAACAGTTTGCTAACACTCTTTTCGTGGAATCTGCAAGTGAGATTTGGGAGCCATAGGGGCCCATGGTGAAAAAGGATATATCTCAGATACTAACTAGAGAGAAGCTTACTGAGAGATTGCTTTCTGATGTGTGACTTCATCACACAGAGTTCCACTTCCCTTCTTGGAACAGTTTGCTACCTGTTATCTTGTTCTGCATTGATATTTGGGAGCTCATTTGGGCTATGGTGAAAAAGGAAATAACCTCATCAAAACTGAAAGAAGCCTTCTGAGAAACTGCATTCGATGTGTGAATGCAACTCACAGATTACACGTTTGTCTTCAGTGTTTCAGTTGCTAACACAGTTTTCTGGAAATCTGCA
>NC_044551.1:12025446-12039134 GCF_007565055.1 Rhinopithecus roxellana | reverse complement strand
TTCCCTTCTTGGAACAGTTTGCTAACTCTGTTATCTTGTGTTCTGCAAAGTGATATTTGGAAGCTCATTTGGGCTATGGTGAAAAAGGAAATAACCTCAGATCAAAACTGGAAAGAAGCCTTCTGAGAAACTGCGTTTCGATGTGCTCATGCAACTCACAGAGTTACACGTTTGTCTTCAGTGTTCAGTTTGCTAACACAGTTTTCTGGAAATCTGCAATGGGATACTGTGAACGTAAGAAGCTTACGGTGACAAAGGAAGTATCCTCAGATGAAAACTAGAAAGAAGGCTTTGTTAGAAACTTCTTGGTGATGTGTGAATTCATCTCTCCGAATTACACTTATGTTTCATGCAGCAGTCCACTATCAGTGTTTTTTAGGAACCTGAGGAGGACTTCTTTGAATCGCATTGAGGCCTGCGGTGTTAAAGGAAATATCATCAGTTCAAATCGCGAAAGAAGCTTTCTGAGAAACTTTCTGCTCTCTGAATTCCTCTCCCAGAGTTACTGCTTAGTTCTCAGGAAGCAGTTTGCTAACACTCTTTTCGTGGAATCTGCAAAGTGAGATTTGGGAGCCCATAGGGGCCCATGGTGAAAAAGGATATATCTTCAGATAATAACTAGAGAGAAGCTTACAGAGAGATTGCTTTCTGATGTGTGACTTCATCACACAGAGTTCCACCTTTCCCTTCTTGGAACACTTTGCTAACTCTGTTATCTTGTGTTCTGCAAAGTGATATTTGGGAGCTCATTGTGGGCTATGGTGAAAAAGGAAATAACCTCAGATCAAAACTGGAAAAAGCCTTCTGAGAAACTGCATTTCGATGTGTGAATGCAACTCACAGCGTTACACGTTTGTCTTCAGTGTTCAGTTTGCTAACACAGTTTTCTGGAAATCTGCAATGGGATACTTCTGAACGTCATGGAGCTTACGGTGACAAAGGAAGTATCCTCAGATGAAAACTAGAAAGAAGCTTTGTTAGAAACTTCTTGGTGATGTGTGAATTCATCTCTCAGAGTTACACTTATGTTTCATGCAGCAGTCCAATACCAGTGTTTTGGAGGAAACTGAGGGAGGACTTCTTCGAATCGCTTTGAGGCCTGCGGGTGATAAAGGAAATATCATCAGTTCAATCGTGAAAGAAGCTTTCTGTGAAACTACTTTCTGCTCTCTGGAATTCCTCTCCCAGAGTTACTGCTTAGTTCTCAGAAGCAGTTTGCTAACACTCTTTTCGTGGAATCTGCAAAGTGAGATTTGGGAGCCCATAGGGGCCCATGGTGAAAAAGGATATATCTTCAGATAATAACTAGAGAGAAGCTTACTGAGAGATTGCTTTCTTATGTGTGACTTTAACACACAGAGTTCCACACCTTCCATTCTTGGAACAGTTTGCTAACTCTGTTATCTTGTGTTCTGCAAAGTGATATTTGGGAGCTCATTGTGGGCTATGGTGAAAAAGGAAATAACCTCAGATCAAAACTGGAAAGAAGCCTTCTGAGAAACTTGCAGTTCGATGTGTGAATGCAACTCACAGAGTTACACGTTTGTCTTCAGTTTTCAGTTTGCTAACACAGTTTTCTGGAAATCTGCAATGGGATACGTCTGAACGTAATGAAGCTTACGTGACAAAGGAAGTATCCTCAGATGAAAATTAGATAGAAGCTTTGTTAGAAACTTCTTGGTGATGTGTGAATTCATCTCTCAGGGGTGCACTTATGTTTTATGCAGCAGTCCACTATCAGTGTTTTTGAGGAACATGATTAGGACTTCTTTGAATCGCATTGAGGCCTGCGGTGTTAAAGGAAATATCATCAGTTCAAATCGCGAAAGAAGCTTTCTGAGAAACTTCTTTCTGCTCTCTGAATTCCACTCCCAGAGTTACTGCTTAGTTCTCAGGAAGCAGTTTGCTAACACTCTTTTCGTGGAATCTGCAAAGTGAGATTTGGGAGCCCATAGGGGCCCATGGAGAAAAAGGATATATCTTCAGATAATAACTAGAGAGAAGCTTACAGAGAGATTGCTTTCTGATGTGTGACTTCATCGCACAGAGTTCCACCCTTCCCTTCTTGGAACAGGTTGCTAACTCTGTTATCTTGTGTTCTGCAAAGTGATATTTGGGAGCTCATTGGGGGCTATGGTGAAAAAGGAAATAACCTCACATCAAAACTGGAAAGAAGCCTACTGAGAAACTGCATTTCGATGTGTGAATGCAACTCACAGAGTAACACGTTTGTCTTCAGTGTTCAGTTTGCTAACACAGTTTTCTGGAAATCTGCAATGGGATACTTCTGAACGTAATGAAGCTTACGTGACAAAGGAAGTATCCTCAGATGAAAAGTAGAAAGAAGCTTTGTTAGAAACTTCTTGGTGATGTGTGAATTCATCTCTCAGAGGTGCACTTATGTTTCATGCAGCAGTCCACTATCAGTGTTTTTGAGGAACCTGAGGAGGACTTCTTTGAATCGCATTGAGGCCTGCGGATATAAAGGAAATATCATCAGTTCAAATCGTGAAAGAAGCTTTCTGAGAGACTTCTTTCTACTCTCTGAATTCCTCTCCCAGAGTTACTGCTTAGTTCTCAGGAAGCACTTTGCTAACACTCTTTTCGTGGAATCTGCAAAGTGAGATTTCGGAGCCCATAGTTGCCCATGGTGAAAAAGGTTATATCTTCAGATAATAACTAGAGAGAAGCTTACTGAGAGATTGCTTTCTGATATGTGACTTCATCACACAGAGTTCCACCCTTCCCTTCTTGGAACAGTTTGCTAACTCTGTTATCTTGTGTTCTGCAAAGTGATATTTGGGAGCTCATTGTGGACTATGGTGAAAAAGGAAATTACCTCACATCAAAAGTGGAAAGAAGTCTTCTGAGAAACTGCATTTCGATGTGTGAATGCAACTCACAGAGTAACACTTTTGTCTTCAGTGTTCAGTTTGCTAACACAGTTTTCTGGAAATCTGCAATGGGATACTTCTGAACGTAATGAAGCTTACGGTGACAAAGGAAGTATCCTCAGATGAAAACTAGAAAGAAGCTTTGTTAGAAACTTCTTGGTGATGTGTGAATTCATCTCTCAGAGTTACACTTATGTTTCATGCAGCAGTCCACTATCAGTGTTTTTGAGGAACATGAGGAGGACTTCTTTGAATCGCATTGAGGCCAACTTTGATAAAGGAAATGTCATCAGTTCAAACCGTGAAAGAAGCTTTCGGAGAGACTTCTTTCTGCTCTCTGAATTCCTCTCCCAGAGTTACTGCTTAGTTCTCAGGAAGCAGTTTGCTAACACTCTTTTCGTGGAATCTGCAAAGTGAGATTTGGGAACCCTTAGGGGCCCATGGTGAAAAAGTATATATCTTCAGATAATAACTAGAGAGAAGCTTACTGAGAGATTGCTTTCTGATATGTGACTTCATCACACAGAGTTCCACCCTTCCCTTCTTGGAACAGTTTGCTAACTCTGTTATCTTGTGTTCTGCAAAGTGAATATTTGGAGCTCATTGTGGGCTATGGTGAAAAAGGAAATAACCTCAGATCAAAACTGGAAAGAAGCCTTCTGAGAAACTGCGTTTCGATGAGCTGCATGCAACTCACAGAGTTACACGTTTGTCTTCAGTGTTCAGTTTGCTAACACAGTTTTCTGGAAATCTGCAATGGGATACTTGGGAACGTAATGAAGCTTACGGTGACAAAGGAAGTATCCTCAGATGAAAACTAGAAAGAGGCTTTGTTAGAAACTTCTTGGTGATGTGTGAATTCATCTCTCCGAATTACACTTATGTTTCATGCAGCAGTCCACTATCAGTGTTTTTGAGGAACCTGAGGAGGACTCCTTTGAATCGTATTGAAGCCTGCGGTGATAAAGGAAATATCATCAGTTCAAATCGTGAAAGAAGCTTTCTGAGAAACTTCTTTCTGCGCTCTGAATTCCTCTCCCAGAGTTACTGCTTAGTTCTCAGGAAGCAGTTTGCTAACACTCTTTTGGTGGAATCTGCAAAGTGAGATTTGGGAGCCCATAGGGGCCCATGGTGAAAAAGGATAAATCTTCCGATAATAACTAGAGAGAAGCTTACTGAGAGATTGCTTTCTGATGTGTGACTTCATCACACAGAGTTCCACCTTTCCCTTCTTGGAACAGTTTGCTAACTCTGTTATCTTGTGTTCTGCAAAGTGATACTTGGGAGCTCATTGTGGGCTATGGTGAAAAAGGAAATAACCTCAGATCAAAACTGGAAAAAGCCTTCTGAGAAACTGCATTTCGATGTGTGAATGCAACTCACAGAGTTACACGTTTGTCTTCAGTGTTCAGTTTGCTAACACAGTTTTCTGGAAATCTGCAATGGGATACTTCTGAGCGTCATGGAGCTTACGGTGACAAAGGAAGTATCCTCAGATGAAAACCAGAAAGAAGCTTTGTTAGAAACTTCTTGGTGATGTGTGAATTCATCTCTCAGAGTTACACTTATGTTTCATGCAGCAGTCCAATACCAGTGTTTTGGAGGAAACTGAGGAGGACTTCTTCGAATCGCTTTGAGGCCTGCGGTGATAAAGGAAATATCATCAGTTCAAATCGTGAAAGAAGCTTTCTGTGAAACTACTTTCTGCTCTCTGAATTCCTCTCCCAGAGTTACTGCTTAGTTCTCAGGAAGCAGTTTGCTAACACTCTTTTCGTGGAATCTGCAAAGTGAGATTTGGGAGCCCATAGGGTCCCATGGTGAAAAAGGATATATCTTCAGATAATAACTAGAGAGAAGCTTACTGTGAGATTGCTTTCTGATGTGTGACTTCATCACACAGAGTTCCACCCTTCCCTTCTTGGAACAGTTTGCTAACTCTGTTATCTTGTGTTCTGCAAAGTGATATTTGGAAGCTCATTGTGGGCTATGGTGAAAAAGGAAATAACCTCAGATCAAAACTGGAAAGAAGCCTTCTGAGAAACTGCGTTTCGATGTGCTCATGCAACTCACAGAGTTACACGTTTGTCTTCAGTGTTCAGTTTGCTAACACAGTTTTCTGGAAATCTGCAATGGGATACTTGTGAACGTAAAGAAGCTTACGGTGACAAAGGAAGTATCCTCAGATGAAAACTAGAAAGAGGCTTTGTTAGAAACTTCTTGGTGATGTGTGAATTCATCTCTCCGAATTACACTTATGTTTCATGCAGCAGTCCACTATCAGTGTTTTTGAGGAACCTGAGGAGGACTTCTTTGAATCGTATTGAAGCCTGCGGTGATAAAGGAAATATCATCAGTTCAAATCGTGAAAGAAGCTTTCTGAGAAACTTCTTTCTGCGCTCTGAATTCCTCTCCCAGAGTTACTGCTTAGTTCTCAGGAAGCAGTTTGCTAACACTATTTTCGTGGAATCTGCAAAGTGAGATTTGGGAGCCCATAGGGGCCCATGGTGAAAAAGGATATATCTTCAGATAATAACTAGAGAGAAGCTTACTGAGAGATTGCTTTCTTTTGTGTGACTTAAACACACAGAGTTCCACACTTCCATTCTTGGAACAGTTTGCTAACTCTGTTATCTTCTGTTCTGCAAAGTGATATTTGGGAGCTCATTGTGGGCTACGGTGAAAAAGGAAATAACCTCAGATCAAAACTGGAAAGAAGACTTCTGAGAAACTGCATTTCGATGTGTGAATGCAACTCACAGAGTTACACGTTTGTCTTCAGTGTTCAGTTTGTTAACACAGTTTTCTGGAAATCTGCAATGGGATACGTCTGAACGTAATGAAGCTTACGTGACAAAGGAAGTATCCTCAGAAGAAAATTAGAAAGAAGCTTTGTTAGAAACTTCTTGGTGATGTGTGAATTCATCTCTCAGAGGTGCACTTATGTTTCATGCAGCAGTCCACGATCAGTGTTTTTGAGGAACCTGAGGAGGACTTCTTTGAATCGCATTGAGGCCTGCGGAGATAAAAGAAATATCATCAGTTCAAATCGTGAAAGAAGCTTTCTGAGAGACTTCTTTCTGCTCTCTGAATTCCTCTCCCAGAGTTACTGCTTAGTTCTCAGGAAGCAGTTTCCTAACACTCTTTTCGTGGAATCTGCAAAGTGAGATTTGGGAGCCCTTAGGGGCCCATGGTGAAAAAGGATATATCTTCAGATAATAACTAGAGAGAAGCTTACTGAGAGATTGCTTTCTGATATGTGACTTCATCACACAGAGTTCCACCCTTCCCTTCTTGGAACAGTTTGCTAACTCTGTTATCTTGTGTTCTGCAAAGTGATATTTGGGAGCTCATTGTGGGCTATGGTGAAAAAGGAAATAACCTCAGATCAAAACTGGAAAGAAGCCTTCTGAGAAACTGCGTTTCGATGAGCTCATGCAACTCACAGAGTTACACGTTTGTCTTCAGTGTTCAGTTTGCTAACACAGTTTTCTGGAAATCTGCAATGGGATACTTGTGAACGTAAAGAAGCTTACGGTGACAAAGGAAGTATCCTCAGATGAAAACTAGAAAGAGGCTTTGTTAGAAACTTCTTGGTGATGTGTGAATTCATCTCTCCGAATTACACTTATGTTTCATGCAGCAGTCCACTATCAGTGTTTTTGAGGAACCTGAGGAGGACTTCTTTGAATCGTATTGAAGCCTGCGGTGATAAAGGAAATATCATCAGTTCAAATCGTGAAAGAAGCTTTCTGTGAAACTACTTTCTGCTCTCTGAATTCCTCTCCCAGAGTTACTGCTTAGTTCTCAGGAAGCAGTTTGCTAACACTCTTTTCGTGGAATCTGCAAAGTGAGATTTGGGAGCCCATAGGGGCCCATGGTGAAAAAGGATATATCTTCAGATAATAACTAGAGAGAAGCTTACTGAGAGATTGCTTTCTTATGTGTGACTTCATCACACAGAGTTCCACACTTCCATTCTTGGAACAGTTTGCTAACTCTGTTATCTTGTGTTCTGCAAAGTGATATTTGGGAGCTCATTGTGGGCTATGGTGAAAAAGGAAATAACCTCAGATCAAAACTGGAAAGAAGCCTTCTGAGAAACTGCATTTCGATGTGTGAATGCAACTCACAGAGTTACACGTTTGTCTTCAGTGTTCAGTTTGCTAACACAGTTTTCTGGAAATCTGCAATGGGATACTTCTGAACGTAATGAAGCTTACGGTGACAAAGGAAGTATCCTCAGATGAAAACTGGAAAGAAGCTTTGTTAGAAACTTCTTGGTGATGTGTGCATTCATCTCTCATAGTTACACTTATGTTTCATGCAGCAGTCCACTATCAGTGTTTTTGAGGAACATGAGGAGGACTTCTTTGAATCGCATTGAGGCCTGCGGTGTTAAAGGAAATATCATCAGTTCAAATCGCGAAAGAAGCTTTCTGAGAAACTTCTTTCTGCTCTCTGAATTCCATCTCCCAGAGTTACTGCTTAGTTCTCAGGAAGCAGTTTGCTAACACTCTTTTCGTGGAATCTGCAAAGTGAGATTTGGGAGCCCATAGGGGCCCATGGTGAAAAAGGATATATCTTCAGATAATAACTAGAGAGAAGCTTACTGAGAGATTGCTTTCTGATGTGTGACTTCATCACACAGAGTTCCACCTTTCCCTTCTTGGAACAGTTTGCTAACTCTGTTATCTTGTGTTCTGCAAAGTGATATTTGGGAGCTCATTGTGGGCTATGGTGAAAAAGGAAATAACCTCAGATCAAAACTGGAAAGAAGCCTTCTGAGAAACTGCATTTCGATGTGTGAATGCAACTCACAGAGTTACACGTTTGTCTTCAGTGTTCAGTTTGCTAACACAGTTTTCTGGAAATCTGCAATGGGATACTTCTGAACGTAATGGAAGCTTACGGTGACAAAGGAAGTATCCTCAGATGAAAACTAGAAAGAAGCTTTGTTAGAAACTTCTTGGTGATGTGTGAATTCATCTCTCAGAGTTACACTTATGTTTCATGCAGCAGTCCAATACCAGTGTTTTGGAGGAAACTGAGGAGGACTTCTTCGAATCGCTTTGAGGCCTGCGGTGATAAAGGAAATATCTTCAGTTCAAATCGTGAAAGAAGCTTTCTGTGAAACTACTTTCTGCTCTCTGAATTCCTCTCCCAGAGTTACTGCTTAGTTCTCAGGAAGCAGTTTGCTAACACTATTTTCGTGGAATCTGCAAAGTGAGATTTGGGAGCCCATAGGGGCCCATGGTGAAAAAGGATATATCTTCAGATAATAACTAGAGAGAAGCTTACTGAGAGATTGCTTTCTGATGTGTGACTTCATCACACAGAGTTCCACCCTTCCCTTCTTGGAACAGTTTGCTAACTCTGTTATCTTGTGTTCTGCAAAGTGATATTTGGGAGCTCATTGTGGGCTATGGTGAAAAAGGAAATAACCTCAGATCAAAACTGGAAAGAAGCCTTCTGAGAAACTGCATTTCGATGTGTGAATGCAACTCACAGAGTTACACGTTTGTCTTCAGTGTTCAGTTTGCTAACACAGTTTTCTGGAAATCTGCAATGGGATACGTCTGAACGTAATGAAGCTTACGTGACAAAGGAAGTATCCTCAGATGAAAATTAGAAAGAAGCTTTGTTAGAAACTTCTTGGTGATGTGTGAATTCATCTCTCAGAGGTGCACTTATGTTTCATGCAGCAGTCCACTATCAGTGTTTTTGAGGAACCTGAGGAGGACTTCTTTGAATCGCATTGAGGCCTGCGGTGATAAAGGAAATATCATCAGTTCAAATCGTGAAAGAAGCTTTCTGAGAAACTTCTTTCTGCTCTCTGAATTCCTCTCCCAGAGTTACTGCTTAGTTCTCAGGAAGCAGTTTGCTAACACTCTTTTCGTGGAATCTGCAAAGTGAGATTTGGGAGCCCATAGGGGCCCATGGTGAAAAAGGATATATCTTCAGATAATAACTAGAGAGAAGCTTACTGAGAGATTGCTTTCTGATGTGTGACTTCATCACACAGAGTTCCACCCTTCCCTTCTTGGAACAGTTTGCTAACTCTGTTATCTTGTGTTCTGCAAAGTGATATTTGGGAGCTCATTGTGGGCTATGGTGAAAAAGGAAATAACCTCAGATCAAAACTGGAAAGAAGCCTTCTGAGAAACTGCATTTCGATGTGTGAATGCAACTCACAGAGTTACACGTTTGTCTTCAGTGTTCAGTTTGCTAACACAGTTTTCTGGAAATCTGCAATGGGATACGTCTGAACGTAATGAAGCTTACGGTGACAAAGGAAGTATCCTCAGATGAAAACTAGAAAGAAGCTTTGTTAGAAACTTCTTGGTGATGTGTGAATTCATCTCTCAGAGTTACACTTATGTTTCATGCAGCAGTCCACTATCAGTGTTTTTGAGGAACATGAGGAGGACTTCTTTGAATCGCATGGAGGCCAGCTTTGATAAAGGAAATGTCATCAGTTCAAACCGTGAAAGAAGCTTTCGGAGAAACTTCTTTCTGCTCTCTGAATTCCTCTCCCAGAATTACTGCTTAGTTCTCAGGAAGCAGTTTGCTAACACTCTTTTGGTGGAATCTGCAAAGTGAGATTTGGGAGCCCATAGGGGCCCATGGTGAAAAAGGATAAATCTTCCGATAATAACTAGAGAGAAGCTTACTGAGAGATTGCTTTCTGATGTGTGACTTCATCACACAGAGTTCCACCTTTCCCTTCTTGGAACAGTTTGCTAACTCTGTTATCTTGTGTTCTGCAACGTGATACTTGGGAGCTCATTGTGGGCTATGGTGAAAAAGGAGATAACCTCAGATCAAAACTGGAAAAAGCCTTCTGAGAAACTGCATTTCGATGTGTGAATGCAACTCACAGAGTTACACGTTTGTCTTCAGTGTTCAGTTTGCTAACACAGTTTTCTGGAAATCTGCAATGGGATACTTCTGAGCATCATGGAGCTTACGGTGACAAAGGAAGTATCCTCAGATGAAAACCAGAAAGAAGCTTTGTTAGAAACTTCTTGGTGATGTGTGAATTCATCTCTCAGAGTTACACTTATGTTTCATGCAGCAGTCCAATACCAGTGTTTTGGAGGAAACTGAGGAGGACTTCTTCGAATCGCTTTGAGGCCTGCGGTGATAAAGGAAATATCATCAGTTCAAATCGTGAAAGAAGCTTTCTGTGAAACTAATTTCTGCTCTCTGAATTCCTCTCCCAGAGTTACTGCTTAGTTCTCAGGAAGCAGTTTGCTAACACTCTTTTCGTGGAATCTGCAAAGTGAGATTTGGGAGCCCATAGGGTCCCATGGTGAAAAAGGATATATCTTCAGATAATAACTAGAGAGAAGCTTACTGTGAGATTGCTTTCTGATGTGTGACTTCATCACACAGAGTTCCACCCTTCCCTTCTTGGAACAGTTTGCTAACTCTGTTATCTTGTGTTCTGCAAAGTGATATTTGGAAGCTCATTGTGGGCTATGGTGAAAAAGGAAATAACCTCAGATCAAAACTGGAAAGAAGCCTTCTGAGAAACTGCGTTTCGATGTGCTCATGCAACTCACAGAGTTACCCGTTTGTCTTCAGTGTTCAGTTTGCTAACACAGTTTTCTGGAAATCTGCAATGGGATACTTGTGAACGTAAAGAAGCTTACGGTGACAAAGGAAGTATCCTCAGATGTAAACTAGAAAGAGGCTTTGTTAGAAACTTCTTGGTGATGTGTGAATTCATCTCTCCGAATTACACTTATGTTTCATGCAGCAGTCCACTATCAGTGTTTTTGAGGAACCTGAGGAGGACTTCTTTGAATCGTATTGAAGCCTGCGGTGATAAAGGAATATCATCAGTTCAAATCGTGAAAGAAGCTTTCTGAGAAACTTCTTTCTGCGCTCTGAATTCCTCTCCCAGAGTTACTGCTTAGTTCTCAGGAAGCAGTTTGCTAACACTATTTTCGTGGAATCTGCAAAGTGAGATTTGGGAGCCATAGGGGCCCATGGTGAAAAAGGATCTATCTTCAGATAATAACTAGAGAGAAGCTTACTGAGAGATTACTTTCTTTTGTGTGACTTAAACACACAGAGTTCCACACTTCCATTCTTGGAACAGTTTGCTAACTCTGTTATCTTCTGTTCTGCAAAGTGATATTTGGGAGCTCATTGTGGGCTACGGTGAAAAAGGAAATAACCTCAGATCAAAACTGGAAAGAAGACTTCTGAGAAACTGCATTTCGATGTGTGAATGCAACTCACAGAGTTACACGTTTGTCTTCAGTGTTCAGTTTGTTAACACAGTTTTCTGGAAATCTGCAATGGGATACGTCTGAACGTAATGAAGCTTACGTGACAAAGGAAGTATCCTCAGAAGAAAATTAGAAAGAAGCTTTGTTAGAAACTTCTTGGTGATGTGTGAATTCATCTCTCAGAGGTGCACTTATGTTTCATGCAGCAGTCCACGATCAGTGTTTTGAGGAACCTGAGGAGGACTTCTTTGAATCGCATTGAGGCCTGCGGAGATAAAAGAAATATCATCAGTTCAAATCGTGAAAGAAGCTTTCTGAGAGACTACTTTCTGCTCTCTGAATTCCTCTCCCAGAGTTACTGCTTAGTTCTCAGGAAGCAGTTTCCTAACACTCTTTTCGTGGAATCTGCAAAGTGAGATTTGGGAGCCCTTAGGGGGCCATGGTGAAAAAGGATATATCTTCAGATAATAACTAGAGAGAAGCTTACTGAGAGATTGCTTTCTGATGTGTGACTTCATCACACAGAGTTCCACCCTTCCCTTCTTGGAAGAGTTTGCTAACTCTGTTATCTTGTGTTCTGCAAAGTGATATTTGGGAGCTTCATTGTGGGCTATGGTGAAAAAGGAATAACCTCAGATCAAAACTGGAAAGAAGCCTTCTGAGAAACTGCGTTTCGATGAGCTCATGCAACTCACAGAGTTACACGTTTGTCTTCAGTGTTCAGTTTGCTAACACAGTTTTCTGGAAATCTGCAATGGGATACTTGGTAACGTAAAGAAGCTTACGGTGACAAAGGAAGTATCCTCAGATGAAAACTAGAAAGAGGCTTGTTTAGAAACTTCTTGGTGATGTGTGAATTCATCTCTCCGAAATACACTTATGTTTCATGCAGCAGTCCACTATCAGTGTTTTGAGGAACCTGAGAGGACTCCTTTGAATCGTATTGAAGCCTGCGGTGATAAAGGAAATATCATCAGTTCAAATCGTGAAAGAAGCTTCTGAGAAACTTCTTTCTGCGCTCTGAATTCCTCTCCCAGAGTTACTGCTTAGTTCTCAGGAAGCAGTTTGCTAACCCTTTTTGTGGAATCGCAAAGTGAGATTGGAGCCCATAGGGGCCATGGTGAAAAAGGATAGATCTTCAGATAATAACTAGAGAAAAGCTTACTGAGAGATTGCTTTCTTTGTGTGACTTAAACACACAGAGTTCCACACTTCCATTCTTGGAACAGTTTGCTAACTCTGTTATCTTCTGTTCGGCAAAGTGATATTTTGGGAGCTCATTGTGGGCTATGGTGAAAAAGGAAATAACCTCATCAAAACTGGAAAAGAAGACTTCTGAGAAACTGCATTTCGATGTGTGAATGCAACTCACAGAGTTACACGTTGTCTTCAGTGTTCAGTTTGCTAACACAGTTTTCTGGAAATCTGCAATGGGATACGTCTGAACGTAATGAGCTTACGTGACAAAGGGTATCCTCAGATGAAATTAGAAAGAAGCTTTGTTAGAAACTTCTTGGTGATGTGTGAATTAATCTCTCAGGGGTGCACTTATGTTTATGCAGCAGTCACTATCAGTGTTTTGAGGAACATGATTAGGACTTCTTTGTCGCATTGAGGCCTGCGGTGGTTAAAGAAATATCAGTTCAAATCGCGAAAGAAGCTTTCTGAGAAACTTCTTTCTGCTCTCTGAATTCACTCCCGAGTTACTGCTTAGTTCTCAGGAAGCAGTTTGCTAACACTCTTTCGTGGAATCTGCAAAGTGAGATTTGGGAGCCCTAGGGGCCCATGGAAAAAAGGATATATCTTCAGATAATAACTAGAGAGAAGCTTACAGAGAGATTGCTTTCTGGTGTGACTTCATCGCACAGAGTTCCACCCTTCCCTCTTGGAACAGGTTGCTAACTCTGTTATCTTGTGTTCTGCAAAGTGATATTTGGGAGCTCATTGGGGCTATGGGAAAAAGGAAATAACTCACATCAAAACTGAAAGAAGCCTACTGAGAAACTGCATTCGATGTGTGAATGCAACTCACAGAGTTACACGTTGTCTTCATGTTCAGTTTGCTAACACAGTTTCTGGAAATCTGCAATGGATACTTCTGAACGTAATGAAGCTTACGGTGACAAAGGAAGTATCCTCAGATGAAAACTAGAAAGAGCTTTGTTAGAAACTTCTTGGTGATGTGTGAATTCATCTCTCAGAGTTACACTTATGTTTCATGCAGCAGTCCACTACAGTTTTTGAGGAACATGAGGACTTCTTTAATCGCATGGAGGCCACTTTGATAAAGGAATGTCATCAGTTCAAACCGTGAAAAAAGCTTTCGGAGAAACTTCTTTCTGCTCTCTGAATTCCTCTCCCAGAATTACTGCTTAGTTCTCAGGAAGCAGTTGCTAACACTCTTTTGGTGGAATCTGCAAAGTGAGATTTGGGGAGCCCATAGGGGCCCATGGTGAAAAAGGATAAACCTTCCGATAATAACTAGAGAGAAGCTTACTGAGAGATTGCTTTCTGATGTGTGACTTCATCAACAGAGTTCCACTTCCCTTCTTGG
>NC_044551.1:12001611-12025346 GCF_007565055.1 Rhinopithecus roxellana | reverse complement strand
GGGAGCCCATAGGGGCCCATGGTGAAAAATGTATATCTTCAGATAATAACTAGAGAGAAGCTTACTGAGAGATTGCTTTCTTATATGTGACTTCATCACACAGAGTTCCACCCTTCCCTTCTTGGAACAGTTTGCGAACTCTGCAATCTTGTGTTCTGCAAAGTGATATTTGGGAGCTCATTGTGGGCTATGGTGATAAAGGAAATAACCTCAGATCAAAACTGGAAAGAAGCCTTCTGAGAAACTGCATTTCGATGTGTGAATGCAACTCACAGAGTTACACGTTTGTCTTCAAAGTGTTCATTTGCTACACAGTTTTCTTTCTGGAAATCTGCAATGGTAACCTCTTAACGTAAATGAAGGCTTTCAGTGCAAAGGGGAAGTATCCTCAGATGAAACTAGAAAGAAAGCTTGTTAGAAAATAGTCCTGGTGAGGTGTGAATTCATCTCTCAGAATTACACCTTATGTTTCATGCAGCAGTCCACTATCAGTGTTTTTAAGGAACCTGAGGAGGACTTTTTCGAATCGCCTGAGGCCTGCGGTGATAAAGGAAATATCAACAGTTCAAATCGTGAAAGAAGCTGTCTGAGAAAATTCTTTCTGCGCTCTGAATTCCTCTCCCAGACTTACTGCTTAGTTCCTCAGGAAGCAGTTTGCTAACACTCTTTTCGTGGAATCTGCAAAGTGAGCTTTGGAGCCCATAGGGGCCCATGGTGAAAAAGGATATATCTTCAGATAATACTAGAAGAGAAAGCTTACTGAGAGATTGCTTTCTGAATGTGTGACTTCATCACACAGAGTTCCACCCCTTCCCTTCTTGGAACAGTTTGCTAACTCTGTTATCTTGTGTTCTGCAAAGTGATATTGGGAGCTCATTGTGGGCTATGGTGAAAAGGAAGTAACCTCAGATCAGAACTGGAAAGAAGCCTTCTGAGAAAATGCATTTCGATGTGTGAATGCAACTCACAGAGTACACAGTGTGTCTTCAGTGTTAGTTTGCTACAACAGTTTTCTGGAAATCTGCAATGGGATACTTCTGAACGTATGAAGCTTACGGTGACAAGGAATATCCTCAGATGAAACTAGAAAGAAGCTTTGTTGAGAAACTTCTTGGTGATGTGTGAATTCATCTCTCAGAGTTACCTTATGTTTCATGCAGCAGTCCACTATCAGTGTTTTGAGGAACCTGAGGAGGACTTCTTTGAATCGCATTGAGGCCTGCGGAGATAAAGGAAATATCATCAGTTCAAATCGTGAAAGAAGCTTTCTGAGAAACTTCTCTCGGCTCTCTGAATTCCTCTCCCAGAGTTACTGCTTAGTTCTCAGGAAGCAGTTTGCTAACACTCTTTCTGTGGAATTTGCAAAGTGAGATTTTGGAGCCCATAGGGGCCCATGATTAAAAGGATATATCTTCAGATAATAACTAGAGAGAAGCTTACTGAGAGATTGCTTTCTGATGTGTGACTTCATCACACAGAGTTCCACCCTTCCTTCTTGGAACAGTTTGCTAACTCTGCTTATCTTGTGTTCTGCAAAGTGGGATATTTGGGAGCTCATTGTGGGCTAATGGTGGAAAAAGGAAATAACCTCAGATCAAAACTGGAAAGAAGCCTTCTGAGCAAACTGCAATTTCGAATGTTGGAAATGCAACTCAGCAGAGTTACACGTTTGTCTTCAAGTGATTCAGTTTGCTACACAAGTTTTCTGGGGAAATCTGCAATGGGATACCTCTGAACGTAAATGAAGCTTACGGTGACCAAAGGAAGTATCCTCAGATTAAAACTATAAAGAAGCGTTGTTAGAAACTGCTTGGTGATAGTGGTGGAATTCATCTCATCAGAAGTTACACTTATGTTCATGGCAGCAGTCACTATCAGTGTTTTTGAGGAAACTTGAGGAGGACTTGCTTTGAATCGCATTGAGGCCTGCGGGTGATAAAGGAAATATCATCAGTTCAAATCGTGAAAGAAGCTGTTCTGAGAAACTTCTTTCTGCTCTTCTGAAATTCCTCTCCAGAGTTACTGCTTAGTTCTCACGGAAGCAGTTTGCTAACACTCTTTCAGTGGAATCTGCAAAGTGAGATTGGGAGCCCGTAGGGGCCCATGGTGAAAAAGGATATATCTTCAGATAATAACTAGAGAGAGGCTTACTAAGAGATTGCTTTCCTATGTGTGACTTCATCACATAGAGTTCCACCCTTCCCTTCTTGGAACAGTTTGCTAACTCTATTATCTTGTGTTCTACAAAGTGATATTTGGGAGCTCTTTGTGGGCTATGGTGAAAAAGGAAATAACCTCAGATCAAAACTGGAAAGAAGCCTTCTGAGAAACTGCATTTCGATGTGTGAATGCAACTCACAGAGTTACACGTTTGTCTTCAATGTTCAGTTTGCTAACACAGTTTTCTGGAAATCTGCAATGGGATACTTCTGAACGTAATGAAGCTTACGGTGACAAAGGAAGTATAATCAGATGAAAACTAGAAGGAAGCTTTGTTAGAAACTTCTTGGTGATGTGTGAATTCATCTCTCAGAGTTACACTTATGTTTCATGCAGCAGTCCACTATCAGTGTTTGTGAGGAACCTGAGGAGGACTTCTGTGAATCGCATTGAGGCCTGCGGTGATAAAGGAAATATCATCAGTTCAAATCGTGAAAGAAACTTTCTGAGAAACTTCTTTCTGCTCTCTGAATTCCTCTCCCAGAGTTACTGCTTAGTTCTCAGGAAGCAGTTTGCTAACACTCTTTTCGTGGAATCTGCAAAGTGAGATTTGGGAGCCCATAGGGGCCCATGGTGAAAAAGGATATATCTTCAGATAATAACTAGAGAGAAGCTTACTGAGAGATTGCTTTCTGATGTGTGACTTCATCACACAGAGTTCCACCCTTCCCTTCTTGGAACAGTTTGCTAACTCTGTTATCTTGTGTTCTGCAAAGTGATATTTGGGAGCTCATTGTGGGCTATGGTGAAAAAGGAAATAACCTCAGATCAAAACTGGAAAGAAGCCTTCTGAGAAACTGCATTTCGATGTGTGAATGCAACTCACAGAGTTACACGTTTGTCTTCAGTGTTCAGTTTGCTAACACAGTTTTCTGGAAATCTGCAATGGGATAACTCTGAACGTAATGAAGCTTACGGTGACAAAGGAAGTATCCTCAGATGAAAACTAGAAAGAAGCTTTGTTAGAAACTTCTTGGTGATGTGTGAATTCATCTCTCAGAGTTACACTTATGTTTCATGCAGCAGTCCACTATCAGTGTTTTTGAGGAACCTGAGGAGGACTTCTTTGAATCGCATTGAGGCCTGCGGTGATAAAGGAAATATCATCAGTTCAAATCGTGAAAGAAGCTTTCTGAGAAACTTCTTTCTGCTCTCTGAATTCCTCTCCCAGAGTTACTGCTTAGTTCTCAGGAAGCAGTTTGCTAACACTCTTTTCGTGGAATCTGCAAAGTGAGATTTGGGAGCCCATAGGGGCCCATGGTGAAAAAGGATATATCTTCAGATAATAACTAGAGAGAAGCTTACTGAGAGATTGCTTTCTGATGTGTGACTTCATCACACAGAGTTCCACCCTTCCCTTCTTGGAACAGTTTGCTAACTCTGTTATCTTGTGTTCTGCAAAGTGATATTTGGGAGCTCATTGTGGGCTATGGTGAAAAAGGAAATAACCTCAGATCAAAACTGGAAAGAAGCCTTCTGAGAAACTGCATTTCGATGTGTGAATGCAACTCACAGAGTTACACGTTTGTCTTCAATGTTCAGTTTGCTAACACAGTTTTCTGGAAATCTGCAATGGGATACTTCTGAACGTAATGAAGCTTACGGTGACAAAGGAAGTATCCTCAGATGAAAACTAGAAAGAAGCTTTGTTAGAAACTTCTTGGTGATGTGTGAATTCATCTCTCAGAGTTACACTTATGTTTCATGCAGCAGTCCACTATCAGTGTTTTTGAGGAACCTGAGGAGGACTTCTTTGAATCGCATTGAGGCCTGCGGTGATAAAGGAAATATCATCAGTTCAAATCGTGAAAGAAGCTTTCTGAGAAACTTCTTTCTGCTCTCTGAATTCCTCTCCCAGAGTTACTGCTTAGTTCTCAGGAAGCAGTTTGCTAACACTCTTTTCGTGGAATCTGCAAAGTGAGATTTGGGAGCCCATAGGGGCCCATGGTGAAAAAGGATATATCTTCAGATAATAACTAGAGAGAA
Organism: Rhinopithecus roxellana; assembly: GCF_007565055.1. Lineage (NCBI taxonomy): Eukaryota > Metazoa > Chordata > Mammalia > Primates > Cercopithecidae > Rhinopithecus > Rhinopithecus roxellana. The sequence goes on along the minus strand of NC_044551.1, from coordinate 12,021,140 downwards.
GCTTACTGAGAGATTGCTTTCTGATGTGTGACTTCATCACACAGAGTTCCACCCTTCCCTTCTTGGAACAGTTTGCTAACTCTGTTATCTTGTGTTCTGCAAAGTGATATTTGGGAGCTCATTGTGGGCTATGGTGAAAAAGGAAATAACCTCAGATCAAAACTGGAAAGAAGCCTTCTGAGAAACTGCATTTCGATGTGTGAATGCAACTCACAGAGTTACACGTTTGTCTTCAGTGTTCAGTTTGCTAACACAGTTTTCTGGAAATCTGCAATGGGATACTTCTGAACGTAATGAAGCTTACGGTGACAAAGGAAGTATCCTCAGATGAAAACTAGAAAGAAGCTTTGTTAGAAACTTCTTGGTGATGTGTGAATTCATCTCTCAGAGTTACACTTATGTTTCATGCAGCAGTCCACTATCAGTGTTTTTCAGGAATCTGAGGAGGAGTTCTTTGAATCGCATTGAGCCCTGCGGTGATAAAGGAAATATCATCAGTTCAAATCGTGAAAGAAGCTTTCTGAGAAACTTCTTTCTGCTCTCTGAATTCCTCTCCCAGAGTTACTGCTTAGTTCTCAGGAAGCAGTTTGCTAACACTCTTTTCGTGGAATCTGCAAAGTGAGATTTGGGAGCCCATAGGGGCCCATGGTGAAAAAGGATATATCTTCAGATAATAACTAGAGAGAAGCTTACTGAGAGATTGCTTTCTGATGTGTGACTTCATCACACAGAGTTCCACCCTTCCCTTCTTGGAACAGTCTGCTAACTCTGTTATCTTGTGTTCTGCAAAGTGATATTTGGGAGCTCATTGTGGGCTATGGTGAAAAAGGAAATAACCTCAGATCAAAACTGGAAAGAAGCCTTCTGAGAAACTGCATTTCGATGTGTGAATGCAACTCACAGACTTACACGTTTGTCTTCAGTGTTCAGTTTGCTAACACAGTTTTCTGGAAATCTGCAATGGGATACTTCTGAACGTAATGAAGCTTACGGTGACAAGGAAGTATCCTCAGATGAAAACTAGAAAGAAGCTTTGTTAGAAACTTCTTGGTGATGTGTGAATTCATCTCTCAGAGTTACACTTATGTTTCATGCAGCAGTCCACTATCAGTGTTTTTGAGGAACCTGAGGAGGACTTCTTTGAATCGCATTGAGGCCTGCGGTGATAAAGGAAATATCATCAGTTCAAATCGTGAAAGAAGCTTTCTGAGAAACTTCTTTCTGCTCTCTGAATTCCTCTCCCAGAGTTACTGCTTAGTTCTCAGGAAGCAGTTTGCTAACACTCTTTTCGTGGAATCTGCAAAGTGAGATTTGGGAGCCCATAGGGGCCCATGGTGAAAAAGGATATATCTTCAGATAATAACTAGAGAGAAGCTTACTGAGAGATTGCTTTCTGATGTGTGACTTCATCACACAGAGTTCCACCCTTCCCTTCTTGGAACAGTTTGCTAACTCTGTTATCTTGTGTTCTGCAAAGTGATATTTGGGAGCTCATTGTGGGCTATGGTGAAAAAGGAAATAACCTCAGATCAAAACTGGAAAGAAGCCTTCTGAGAAACTGCATTTCGATGTGTGAATGCAACTCACAGACTTACACGTTTGTCTTCAGTGTTCAGTTTGCTAACACAGTTTTCTGGAAATCTGCAATGGGATACTTCTGAACGTAATGAAGCTTACGGTGACAAAGGAAGTATCCTCAGATGAAAACTAGAAAGAAGCTTTGTTAGAAACTTCTTGGTGATGCTGTGAATTCATCTCTCAGAGGTACACTTATGTTTCATGTAGCAGTCCACTATCAGTGTTTTTTAGGAACCTGAGGAGGACTTCTTTGAATCGTAATGAGGCCTGCGGTGATAAAGGAAATATCATCAGTTCAAATCGTGAAAGAAGCTTTCTGAGAAACTTCTTTCTGCTCTCTGAATTCCTCTCCCAGAGTTACTGCTTAGTTCTCAGGAAGCAGTTTGCTAACACTCTTTTCGTGGAATCTGCAAAGTGAGATTTGGGAGCCCATAGGGGCCCAATGGTGAAAAAGGATATATCTTCAGATAATAACTAGAGAGAAGCTTACTGAGAGATTGCTTTCTGATGTGTGACTTCATCACACAGAGTTCCACCCTTCCCTTCTTGGAACAGTTTGCTAACTCTGTTATCTTGTGTTCTGCAAAGTGATATTTGGGAGCTCATTGTGGGCTATGGTGAAAAAGGAAATAACCTTAGATCAAAACTGGAAGGAAGCCTTCTGAAAACTGCATTTCGATGTGTTCATGCAACTCACAGAGTTACACATTTGTCTTCAGAGTTCAGTTTGCTAACACAGTTTTCTGGAAATCTGCAATGGGATACTTCTGAACGTAATGAAGCTTACGGTGACAAAGGAAGTATCCTCAGATGAAAACTAGATAGAAGCTTTGTAAGAAACTTCTTGGTGATGTGTGAATTTATCTCTCAGAGTTACACTTATGTTTCATGCAGCAGTCCACTATCAGTGTTTTTGAGGAACCTGAGGAGGACTTCTTTGAATCGCATTGAGGCATGCGGTGATAAAGGAAATATCATCAGTTCAAATCGTGAAAGAAGCCTTCTGAGAAACTTCTTTCTGGGCTCTGAATTACTCTCCCAGAGTTACTGCTTAGTTCTCAGGAAGCAGTTTGCTAACACTCTTTTCGTGGAATCTGCAAAGTGAGATTTGGGAGCCCATAGGGGCCCATGGTGAAAAAGGATATATCTTCAGATAATAACTAGAGAGAAGCTTACTGAGAGATTGCTTTCTGATGTGTGACTTCATCACACAGAGTTCCACCCTTCCCTTCTTGGAACAGTTTGCTAACTCTGTTATCTTGTGTTCTGCAGAGTGATATTTGGGAGCTCATTGTGGGCGATGGTGAAAAAGGAAATAACATCAGATCAAAACTGGAAAGAAGCCTTCTGAGAAACTGCATTTCGATGTGTGAATGCAACTCACAGAGTTACACATTTGTCTTCAGAGTTCAGTTTGCTAACACAATTTTTTGGAAATCTGCAATGGGATACTGCTGAACGTAATGAAGATTACGGTGACAAAGGAATGTATCCTCAGATGAAAACTAGAAAGAAGCTTTGTTAGAAACTTCTTGGTGATGTGTGAATTCATCTCTCAGAGTTACACTTATGTTTCATGCAGCAGTCCACTATCAGTGTTTTTGAGGAACCTGAGGAGGACTTCTTTGAATCGCATTGAGGCATGCGGTGATAAAGTAAATATCATCAATTCAAATCGTGAAAGAAGCTTTCTGAGAAACTTCTTTCTGCGCTCTGAATTCCTCTCCCAGTGTTACTGCTTAGTTCTCAGGAAGCAGTTTGCTAACACTCTTTTCGTCGAATCTGCAAAGTGAGATTTGGGAGCCCATAGGGGCCCATGGTGAAAAAGGATATATCTTCAGATAATAACTAGAGAGAAACTTACTGAGAGATTGCTTTCTGATGTGTGACTTCATCACACAGAGTTCCACCCTTCCCTTCTTGGAACAGTTTGCTAACTCTGTTATATTGTGTCCTGCAGAGTGATATTTGGGAGCTCATTGTGGGCGATGGTGAAAAAGGAAATAACCTCAGATCAAAACTGGAAAGAAGCCTTCTGAGAAACTGCATTTCGATGTGTGAATGCAACTCACAGAGTTACACGTTTGTCTTCAGTGTTCAGTTTGCTAACACAGTTTTCTGGAAATCTGCAGTGGGATACATCTGAACGTAATGTAGCTTACGGTGACAAAGGAAGTATCCTCAGATGAAAACTAGAAAGAAGCTTTGTTAGAAACTTCTTGGTGATGCGTGAATTCATCTCTCAGAGTTACACTTATGTTTCATGCAGCAGTCCACTATCAGTGTTTTTGAGGAACCTGAGGAGGACTTCTTTGAATCGCATTGAGGCACTGCGGTGATAAAGGAAATATCATCAGTTCAAATCGTGAAAGAAGCTTTCTGAGAAACTTCTTTCTGGGCTCTGAATTCCTCTCCCAGAGTTACTGCTTAGTTCTCAGGAAGCAGTTTGCTAACACTCTTTTCGTGGAATCTGCAAAGTGAGATTTGGGAGCCCATAGGGGCCCATGGTGAAAAAGGATATATCTTCAGATAATAACTAGAGAGAAGCTTACTGAGAGATTGCTTTCTGATGTGTGACTTCATCACACAGAGTTCCACCCTTCCCTTCTTGGAACAGTTTGCTAACTCTGTTATCTTGTGTTCTGCAGAGTGATATTTGGGAGCTCATTGTGGGCGATGGTGAAAAAGGAAATAACATCAGATCAAAACTGGAAAGAAGCCTTCTGAGAAACTGCATTTCGATGTGTGAATGCAACTCACAGAGTTACACATTTGTCTTCAGAGTTCAGTTTGCTAACACAATTTTTTGGAAATCTGCAATGGGATACTGCTGAACGTAATGAAGATTACGGTGACAAAGGATGTAACCTCAGATGAAAATTAGAAAGAAGCTTTGTTAGAAACTTCTTGGTGATGTGTGAATTCATCTCTCAGAGTTACACTTATGTTTCATGCAGCAGTCCGCTATCAGTGTTTTTGAGGAACCTGAGGAGGACTTCTTTGAATAGCATTGAGGCCTGTGGTGATAAAGGAAATATCATCACTTCAAATCGTGAAAGAAGCTTTCTGAGAAACTTCTTTCTGCTCTCTCAATTCCTCTCCCAGAGTTACTGCTTGGTTCTCACGAAGCAGTTTGCTAACACTCTTTTCGTGGAATCTGCAAAGTGAGATTTGGGAGCCCATAGGGGCCCATGGTGAAAAAGGATATATCTTCAGATAATAACTAGAGAGAAGCTTACGGAGAGATTGCTTTCTGATGTGTGACTTCATCACACAGAATTCCACCCTTCCCTTCTTGGAACAGTCTGCTAACTCTGTTATCTTGTGTTCTGCACAGTGATATTTGGGAGCTCATTGTGGGCTATGGTGAAAAAGGAAATAACCTCAGATCAAAACTGGAAAGAAGCCATTCGGAGAAACTGCATTTCGATGTCTTCATGCAACTCACAGAGTTTCACGTTTGTCTTCAGATGTTCAGTTTGCTAACACAGTTTTCTGGAAATCTGCAATGGGATCCTTCTGAACGTAATGACGCTTACGGTGACAAAGGAAGTGTCCTCAGATGAAAACTAGAAAGAAGCTTTGTTAGAAACTTCTGGTGATGTGTGAATTCATCTCTCAGAGTTACACTTACTGTTTCGTGCTGCAGTCCAATATCAGTGTTTTTGAGGAACCTGAGGAGGACTTCTTTGAATCGCATTGAGGCCTGCGGTGATAAAGGAAATGTCATCAGTTGAAATCGTGGAAGAAGATTTCTGAGAAACTTCTTTCTGCTCTCTGAATTCCTCTCCCAGAGGTACTGCTTAGTTCTCAGGAAGCAGTTTGCTAACACTATTCTCGTGGAGTCTGCAAAGTGGGATTTGGGAGCCCATAGGGTCCCATGGTGAAAAAGGTTACATCTTTCGATAATAACTAGAGAGAAGCTTACTGAGAGATTGCTTTCTGATATGTGACTCCATCACACAGAGTTCCACCCTTCCCTTCTTGGAACAGTTTGCTAACTCTGTTATCTTGTGTTCTGCAAAGTGATATTTGGGAGCTCATTGTGGGCTATGGGGAAAAAGGAAATAACCTCAGATCAAAACTGGAGAGAAGACTTCTGAGAAACTGCATTTCGATGTGTGAATGCAACTCACAGACTTACACGTTTGTCTTCAGTGTTCAGTTTGCTAACACAGTTTTCTGGAAATCTGCAATGGGATACTTCTGAACGTAATGAAGCTTACGGTGACAAAGGAAGTATCCTCAGATGAAAACTAGAAAGATGCATTGTTAGAAACTTCTTGGTGATGTGTGAATTCATCTCTCAGAGTTACACTTATGTTTCATGCAGCAGTCCGCTATCAGTGTTTTTGAGGAACCTGAGGAGGACTTCTTTGAATAGCATTGAGGTCCTGCGGTGATAAAGGAAATATCATCAATTCAAATCGTGAAAGAAGCTTTCTGAGAAACCTCTTTCTGCACCCTGAATTCCTCTCCCAGCGTTACTGCTTACTTCTCAAGAAGCAGTTTGCTAACACTCTTTTCGTGGAATCTGCAAAGTGAGATTTGGGAGCCCATAGGGGCCCATGGTGAAAAAGGATATATCTTCAGATAATAACTAGAGAGAAGCTTACTGAGAGATTGCTTTCTGATGTGTGACTTCATCACACAGAGTTCCACCCTTCCCTTCTTGGAACAGTTTGCTAACTCTGTTATCTTGTGTTCTGCAAAGTGATATTTGGGAGCTCATTGTAGGCTCTGGTGAAAAAGGAAATAACCTCAGATCAAAACTGGAAAGAAGCCTTCTGAGAAACTGCATTTCGATGTGTGAATGCAACTCACAGAGTTACACGTTTCTCTTCAGTGTTCAATTTGCTAACACAGTTTTCTGGAAATCTGCAATGGGATACTTCTGAACGTAATGGCGCTTACGGTGACCAAGGAATTTTCCTCAGATGAAAACTAGAAAGAAGCTTTGTTAGAAACTTCTTGCTGATGTGTGAATTCATCTCTGTGAGTTACACTTATGTTTCATGCAGCAGTGCACTAACAGTGTTTTTGTGGAACCTGAGGAGGACTTCTTTGAATCGCATTGAGGCCTGCGGTGATCAAGGAAATATCATCAGTGAAATCCTGAAAGAAGCTTTCTGAGAAACTTCCTTCTGGTCTCTAAATTCCTCTCCCAGAGTTACTGCTTAGTTCTCAGGAAGCAGTTTGCTAACACTCTTTTCGTGGAATCTGCAAAATGAGATTTGGGAGCCCATGGGGCCCTCGGTGAAAAAGGATATATCTTCAGATAATAACTAGAGAGAAGCTTACGGAGAGATTGCTTTCTGATGTGTGACTTCATCAAACAGAGTTCCACCCTTTCCTTCTTGGAACAGTTTGCTAACTCTGTTATCTTGTGTTCTGCAAAGTGATATTTGGGAGCTCATTGTAGGCTCTGGTGAAAAAGGAAATAACCTCAGATCAAAACTGGAAAGAAGCCTTCTGAGAAACTGCATTTCGATGTGTGAATGCAACTCACAGAGTTACACGTTTGTCTTCAGTGTTCAGTTTGCTAACACAGTTTTCTGGAAATCTGCAATGGGATACTTCTGAACGTAATGAAGCTTACGGTGACAAAGGAAGTATCCTCAGATGAAAACTAGAAAGAAGCTTTGTTAGAAACTTCTTGGTGATGTGTGAATTTATCTCTCAGAGTTACACTTATGTTTCATGCAGCAGTCCACTATCAGTGTTTTTGAGGAACCTGAGGAGGACTTCTTTGAATCACATTGAGGCATGCGGTGATAAAGGAAATATCATCAGTTCAAATCGTGAAAGAAGCCTTCTGAGAAACTTCTTTCTGGGCTCTGAATTCCTCTCCCAGAGATACTGCTTAGTTCTCAGGAAGCAGTTTGCTAACACTCTTTTCGTTTAATTTGCCAAGTGAGATTTGGGAGCCCATAGGGGCCCATGGTGAAAAAGGATATATCTTCAGATAATAACTAGAGAGAAGCTTACTGAGAGATTGCTTTCTGATGTGTGACTTCATCACACAGAGTTCCACCCTTCCCTTCTTGGAACAGTTTGCTAACTCTGTTATCTTGTGTTCTGCAAAGTGATATTTGGGAGCTCATTGTGGGCTATGGTGAAAAAGGAAATAACCTCAGATCAAAACTGGAAAGAAGCCTTCTGAGAAACTGCATTTCGATGTGTGAATGCAACTCACAGAGTTACACGTTTGTCTTCAGTGTTCAGTTTGCTAACACAGTTTTCTGGAAATCTGCAATGGGATACTTCTGAACGTAATGAAGCTTACGGTGACAAAGGAAGTATCCTCAGATGAAAACTAGAAAGAAGCTTTGTTAGAAACTTCTTGGTGATGTGTGAATTCATCTCTCAGAGTTACACTTATGTTTCATGCAGCAGTCCACTATCAGTGTTTTTGAGGAACCTGAGGAGGACTTCTTTGAATCGCATTGAGGCCTGCGGTGATAAAGGAAATATCATCAGTTCAAATCGTGAAAGAAGCTTTCTGAGAAACTTCTTTCTGCTCTCTGAATTCCTCTCCCAGAGTTACTGCTTAGTTCTCAGGAAGCAGTTTGCTAACACTCTTTTCGTGGAATCTGCAAAGTGAGATTTGGGAGCCCATAGGGGCCCAAGGTGAAAAAGGATATATCTTCAGACAATAACTAGAGAGAAGCTTACTGAGAGATTGCTTTCTGATGTGTGACTTCATCACACAGAGTTCCACCCTTCCCTTCTTGGAACAGTTTGCTAACTCTGTTATCTTGTGTTCTGCAAAGTGATATTTGGGAGCTCATTGTGGGCTATGTTGAAAAAGGAAATAACCTTAGATCAAAACTGGAAGGAAGCCTTCTGAAAAACTGCATTTCCATGTGTTCATGCAACTCACAGAGTTACACATTTGTCTTCAGAGTTCAGTTTGCTAACACAGTTTTCTGGAAATCTGCAATGGGATACTTCTGAACGTAATGAAGCTTACGGTGACAAAGGAAGTATCGTCAGATGAAAACTAGAAAGAAGCTTTGTTAGAAACTTCTTGGTGATGTGTGAATTCATCTCTCAGAGTTACACTTATGTTTCATGCAGCAGTCCAATATCAGTGTTTTTGAGGAACCTGAGGAGGACTTCTTTGAATCGCATTGAGGCATGCGGTGATAAAGTAAATATCATCAGTTCAAATCGTGAAAGAAGCTTTCTGAGAAACTTCTTTCTGCGCTCTGAATTCCTCTCCCAGTGTTACTGCTTAGTTCTCAGGAAGCAGTTTGCTAACACACTTTTCGTCGAATCTGGAAATTGAGATTTGGGAGCCCGTAGTGGCCCATGGTGAAAAAGGATATATCTTCAGATAATAACTAGAGAGAAACTTACTGAGAGATTGCTTTCTGATGTGTGAATTCATCACACAGAGTTCCACCCTTCCCTTCTTGGAACAGTTTGCTAACTCTGTTATCTTGTGTTCTGCAGAGTGATATTTGGGAGCTCATTGTGGGCTATGGTGAAAAAGGAAATAACCTCAGATCAAAACTGGAAAGAAGCCTTGTGAGAAACTGCATTTCGATGTGTGAATGCAACTCACAGAGTTACACGTTTGTCTTCAGTGTTCAGTTTGCTAACACAGTTTTCTGGAAATCTGCAATGGGATACTTCTGAACGTAATGAAGCTTACGGTGACAAAGGAAGTATCCTCAGATGAAAACTAGAAAGAAGCTTTGTTAGAAACTTCTTGGTGATGTGTGAATTCATCTCTCAGAGTTACACTTATGTTTCATGCAGCAGTCCACTATCAGTGTTTTTGAGGAACCTGAGGAGGACTTCTTTGAATCGCATTGAGGCCTGCGGTGATAAAGGAAATATCATCAGTTCAAATCGTGAAAGAAGCTTTCTGAGAAACTTCTTTCTGCTCTCTGAATTCCTCTCCCAGAGTTACTGCTTAGTTCTCAGGAAGCAGTTTGCTAACACTCTTTTCGTGGAATCTGCAAAGTGAGATTTGGGAGCCCATAGGGGCCCATGGTGAAAAAGGATATATCTTCAGATAATAACTAGAGAGAAGCTTACTGAGAGATTGCTTTCTGATGTGTGACTTCATCACACAGAGTTCCACCCTTCCCTTCTTGGAACAGTTTGCTAACTCTGTAATCTTGTGTTCTGCAAAGTGATATTTGGGAGCTCATTGTGGGCTATGGTGAAAAAGGAAATAACCTCAGATCAAAACTGGAAAGAAGCCTTGTGAGAAACTGCATTTCGATGTGTGAATGCAACTCACAGAGTTACACGTTTGTCTTCAGTGTTCAGTTTGCTAACACAGTTTTCTGGAAATCTGCAATGGGATACTTCTGAACGTAATGAAGCTTACGGTGACAAAGGAAGTATCGTCAGATGAAAACTAGAAAGAAGCTTTGTTAGAAACTTCTTGGTGATGTGTGAATTCATCTCTCAGAGTTACACTTATGTTTCATGCAGCAGTCCACTATCAGTGTTTTTGAGGAACCTGAGGAGGACTTCTTTGAATCGCATTGAGGCATGCGGTGATAAAGTAAATATCATCAGTTCAAATCGTGAAAGAAGCTTTCTGAGAAACTTCTTTCTGCGCTGTGAATTCCTCTCCCAGTGTTACTGCTTAGTTCTCAGGAAGCAGTTTGCTAACACACTTTTCGTCGAATCTGGAAATTGAGATTTGGGAGCCCGTAGTGGCCCATGGTGAAAAAGGATATATCTTCAGATAATAACTAGAGAGAAACTTACTGAGAGATTGCTTTCTGATGTGTGAATTCATCACACAGAGTTCCACCCTTCCCTTCTTGGAACAGTTTGCTAACTCTGGAATCTTGTGTTCTGCAACCTGATATTTGGGAGCTCATTGGGGGCTATGGTGAAAAAGGAAATAACCTCAGATCAAAACTGGAAAGAAGCCTTCTGAGAAACTGCATTTCGATGTGTGAATGCAACTCACAGAGTTACACGTTTGTCTTCAGTGTTCAGTTTGCTAACACAGTTTTCTGGAAATCTGCAATGGGATACTTCTGAACGTAATGAAGCTTACGGTGACAAAGGAAGTATCCTCAGATGAAAACTAGAAAGAAGCTTGTTAGAAACTTCTTGGTGATGTGTGAATTCATCTCTCAGAGTTACACTTATGTTTCATGCAGCAGTCCACTATCAGTGTTTTTGAGGAACCTGAGGAGGACTTCTTTGAATCGCATTGAGGCCTGCGGTGATAAAAGGAATATCATCAGTTCAAATCGTGAAAGAAGCTTTCTGAGAAACTTCTTTCTGCTCTCTGAATTCCTCTCCCAGAGTTACTGCTTAGTTCTCAGGAAGCAGTTTGCTAACACTCTTTTCGTGGAATCTGCAAAGTGAGATTTGGGAGCCCATAGGGCCCATGGTGAAAAAGGATATATCTTCAGATAATAACTAGAGAGAAGCTTACTGAGAGATTGCTTTCTGATGTGTGACTTCATCACACAGAGTTCCACCCTTCCCTTCTTGGAACAGTTTGCTAACTCTGTTATCTTGTGTTCTGCAGAGTGATATTTGGGAGCTCATTGTGGGTTATGGTGAAAAAGGAAATAACCTCAGATCAAAACTGGAAAGAAGCCTTCTGAGAAACTGCATTTCGATGTGTGAATGCAACTCACAGAGTAAACACGTTTGTCTTCAGTGTTCAGTTTGCTAACACAGTTTTCTGGAAATCTGCAATGGGATACTTCTGAACGTAATGAAGCTTACGGTGACAAAGGAAGTATCCTCAGATGAAAACTAGAAAGAAGCTTTGTTAGAAACTTCTTGGTGATGTGTGAATTCATCTCTCAGAGTTACACTTATGTTTCATGCAGCAGTCCACTATCAGTGTTTTTGAGGAACATGAGGAGGACTTCTTTGAATCGCATTGAGGCCTGCGGTGATAAAGGAAATATCATCAGTTCAAATCGTGAAAGAAGCTTTCTGAGAAACTTCTTTCTGCTCTCTGAATTCCTCTCCCAGAGTTACTGCTTAGTTCTCAGGAAGCAGTTTGCTAACACTCTTTTCGTGGAATCTGCAAAGTGAGATTTGGGAGCCCATAGGGGCCCATGGTGAAAAAGGATATATCTTCAGATAATAACTAGAGAGAAGCTTACTGAGATATTGCTTTCTGATGTGTGACTTCATCACACAGAGTTCCACCCTTCCCTTCTTGGAACAGTTTGCTAACTCTGTTATCTTGTGTTCTGCAAAGTGATATTTGGGAGCTCATTGTGGGCTATGGTGAAAAAGGAAAATAACCTCAGATCAAAAACTGGAAAGAAGCCTTCTGAGAAACTGCATTTCGGCTGTGTGAATGCAACTCACAGAGATTACACGTTTGTCTTCAGTGTTCAGTTTGCTAACACAGTTTTCTGAAATCTGCAATGGGATACTTCTGAATCGTAATGAAGCTTACGGTGAGACCAAGGAAGTATCCTCAGATGAAAACTGAAAGAAGCTTTGTTAGAAACTTCTTGGTGATGTGTGAATTCATCTCTACAGAGTTACACTTATGTTTTCATGCAGCAGTCCACTATCAGTGTTTTCGAGGAACCTGAGGAGGACTTCTTTGAAATCACATTGACGGCAGTGCGGTGATAAAGGACTTATTCCATCAGTTCAAAATCGTGAAGGAAGTCTTCTGAGAAACCTCTTCTGCGCTCGGAATCTCTCACAGTGATTACTGATTATTCTCAGGAAGCAGTTTTGCTAACACTCTTTTCGTGGAATATGCAAGTGAGATTTGGGAGTCCATAGGGGCCCATGGGGAAAAAGGATATATCTTCAGAATAACTAGAGAGAAGCTTACTGAGAGATGGCTTTCTGATGTGTGACTTCATCCACAGAGTTCCACCCTTCCCTTCTTGGAACAGTTTGCTAACTCTGTTATCTTGTGTTCTGCAAAGTGATATTTGGGGACATGTGGGCTATGGTGAAAAAGGAAATAACCTCAGATCAAAACTGGAAAGAAGCCCTGAGAACGCATTTCGATGTGTGAATGCAACTCACAGAGTTACACGTTTGTCTCATGTTCAGTGCTAACACATTTTTCTGAAATCTGCAATGGGATACTCTGAACGTAATGAAGCTTACGGTGACAAAGGAAGTATCCTCAGATGAAAACTAGAAAGAAGCTTTGTTAGAAACTTCTTGGTGATGTGTGAATTCATCTCTCAGATTACACTATGTTCATGCAGCAGTCCAATCAGTGTTTTTGAGGAACCTGAGGAGGACTTCTTTGAATCGCATTGAGGCCTGCTGATAAAGGAAATATCATCATTCAAATCGTGGAAAGAAGCTCTGAGAAACTTCTTTCTGCTCTCTGAATTCCCTCCCAGAGTTATGCTTAGTTTCAGGAAGCAGTTTCCTAACACCTTTTCGTGGAATCGCAAGTGAGATTTGGGAGCCCATAGGGGCCCATGGTGAAAAAGGATATATCTTCAGATAATAACTAGAGAGAAGCTTACTGAGAGAGCTTTCTGAGTGTGACTTCATCACACAGAGTTCCACCCTTCCCTTCTGGAACAGTTTGCTAACTCTGTTATCTTGGTTCTGCAAATGATATTTGGGAGCCATTTGTTGGGTGAAAAAGGAAATACCTAGAAAAACTGGAAAGAAGCCTTCTGAGAAACTGCATTTCGATGTGTGAATGCAACTCACAGAGTTACACGTTGTCTTCAGTTTCAGTTTGCTAACACAGTTTTCTGGAAATCTGAATGGGATACTCTGAACGTAATGAAGCTTACGTGAAACAAGGAAGTATCCTCAATGAAAACTAGAAAGAAGCTTTGTTAGAAACTTCTTGGTGATGTGTGAATTCATCCTCAGAGTTACACTTATGTTTCATGCAGCAGTCCACATCAGTGTTTTGAAACCTGAGGAGGACTCTTGAATCGCATGAGGCCTGCGTGATAAAGGAAATTCATCAGTTCAAATCGTGAAAGAAGCTTTCTGAGAAACTTCTTCTGCTCTTCGAATTCCTCTCCCAGGTTACTGCTTAGTTCTCAGGAAGCAGGCTAACACTCTTTTCGTGGAATCTGCAAGTGGAGATTTGGGACCCAGGGGCCCATGTGAAAAAGGATAATTCTTCAGATAATAACTAGAGAGAAGCTTACGGAGAGATTGCTTTCTGATGTGTGATTCATCACACAGAGTTCCACCCTCCTTCTTGGAACAGTTTGCTAACCTGTTATCTTGTGTTCGCAAAGTGATATTTGGGAGCTCATTGTGGGCTATGGTGAAAAAGGAAATAACCTAGATCAAACTGGAAAGAAGCCTTCTGAGAAACTGCATTTCGATGTGTGAATGCAACCACGAGTTCCACGTTTGTCTTCAGTGTTCAGTTTGCTAACACAGTTTCTGGAAATCTGCAATGGATACTTTGAACGTAATGAAGCTTACGGGGACAAAGGAAGTTCCTCAGATGAAAACTAGAAAGAAGCTTGTTGAGAAACTTCTTGGTGATGTGTGAATTCATCTCTCAGAGTACACTTATGTTTCATGCAGCAGTCACTATCAGTGTTTTGAGGAACCTGAGGAGGACTTCTTTGAATCGCATTGAGGCCTGCGGTGTAAAGGAAATTCATCAGTTCAAATCGTGAAGAAGCTTTCGGAAAACTTCTTTCTGTCTCGAATTCTCTCCCAGGTACTGCTTAGTTCCGAGAAGCAGTTTGCTAACACTCTTTTCGTGGGAATCTGCAAAGTGAGATTTGGGAGCCCATAGGGGCCCATGGTGAAAAAGGATATATCTTTCAGAATAACTAGAGAGAAGCTTACTGAGAGATTGCTTTCTGATGTGTGACTTCATCACACAGAGTCCACCCTTCCCTTCTTGGAACAGTTTGCAACCTGTTTATCTGTGTTCTGCAAAGTGATATTTGGGAGCTCATGGTGGGCTATGGTGAAAAAGGAAATAACCTCAGACAAACTGGAAAGAAGCCTTCGGAGAACGCATTTCGATGTGTGAATGCAACTCAAGTTACACGTTGTCTCAGGTTCAGTTTGCTAACACAGTTTTCTGGAAACTGCAATGGGATACTCTGAACGAATGAAGCTTACGGTGACAAAGGAAGTATCCTCAGATGAAAACTAGAAAGAAGCTTTGTTAGAAACTTCTTGGTGATGTGTGAATTCATCTCTCAGAGTTACACTTATGTTTCACATGCAGTCCACTATCAGTGTTTTTGACCTGAGGAGGACTCTTTGAATCGCATGAGCCTGCGGTGATAAAGGAAAATCATCATTTCAAATCGTGAAAGAAGCTTTCTGAGAAACTTCTTTCTGCTCTCTGAATTCCTCTCCAGAGTTACTGTTAGTTCTCAGGAAGCAGTTTGCTAACACTCTTTTCGTGGACTGCAAAGTGAATTTGGGAGCCCTAGGGGCCCATGGTGAAAAGGTATATCTCAAGAAAACTAGAGAGAAGCTTACTGAGAGATTGCTTTCTGATGTGTGACTCATCACACAGAGTTCCACCCTTCCCTTCTTGGAACAGTTTGCTACTCTGTTATCTTGTGTTCTGCAAAGTGATATTTGAGCTCATGTGGGCTATGGGTGAAAAGGAAATAACCTAGATCAAACGGAAAGAAGCCTTCTGAGAAACTGCATTTCGATGTGTGATGCAACTCACAGAGTTACACGTTTGTCTTCAGTGTTCAGTTTGCTAAAACAGTTTTCTGGAAATCTGCAATGGGATACTCTGAACGTAATGAAGCTTACGGTGACAAGGAAGTATCCTCAGATGAAAACTAGAAAGAAGCTTTGTTAGAAATTCTGGTGATGTGTGAATTCATCTCTCAGAGTTACACTTATGTTTCATGCAGCAGTCCACTATCATGTTTTTAGGAACCTGAGGAGGACTTCTTTGAATCGCATTGAGGCCTGCGGTGATAAAGGAAATTCATCAGTTCAAATCGTGAAAGAAGCTTTCTGAGAAACTTCTTTCTGCTCTCTGAATTCCTCCCCAGTTACTGCTAGTTCTCGAAGCAGTTTGCAACACCTTTCGTGGAATCTGCAAAGTGAGATTTGGGAGCCCATAGGGGCCCATGGTGAAAAAGATATATCTTCAAATAATAACTAGAGAGAAGCTTACGAGAGATGCTTCTGATGTGTGACTTCATCACACAGAGTTCCACCCTCCCTTCTTGGAACAGTTTGCTAATCTGTTTTCTTGTGTCTGCAAAGTGATATTGGGAGCTCATTGTGGGCTAGGGTGAAAAGGAAATAACCTCAATCAAAACTGGAAAGAAGCCTTCTGAGAAACTGCATTTCGATGTGTGAATGCAACTCACAGAGTTACACGTTTGTTTCAGTGTCAGTTTGCTAACACAGTTTTCTGAAATCTGCAATGGGATACTCTGAACGTAATGAAGCTACGGTGACAAAGGAAGTACCCAGAGAAAACTAGAAAGAAGCTTGTTAGAAACTCTTGTGATGTGTGAATTCATCTCTCAGATTACACTTATGTTCATGCAGCAGTCCACTATCAGTGTTTTGAGGAACTGAGGAGGACTTCTTTGAATCGCATTGAGGCCTGCTTGATAAAGGAAATTCATCAGTTCAAATCGTGAAAGAAGCTTTCTGAGAAACTTCTTTCTGCTCTCTGAATTCCTCCCCAGAGTTATGCTTAGTTCTCAGGAAGCAGTTGCTAACACTCTTTTCGTGGAATCTGCAGTGAGATTTGGGAGCCCATAGGGGCCCATGGTGAAAAAGGATATATCTTCAGATAATAACTAGAGAGAAGCTTACTGAGAGATTGCTTTCTGATGTGTGATTCATCACAAGAGTTCCACCCTTCCCTTCTTGGAACAGTTTGCTAACCTGTGTTATCTGTGTCTGCAAAGTGATTTTGGGAGCTCATGTGGGCTATGGTGAAAAAGGAAATAACCTAGATCAAACTGGAAAGAAGCCTTCGGAGAAACGGCATTCGATGTGTGAATGCAACTCACGAGTTACACGTGTCTTCAGTTTCAGTTTGCTAACACAGTTTTCTGGAAATCTGCAATGGGATACCTCGAACGTAATGAAGCTTACGG
Source organism: Rhinopithecus roxellana (assembly GCF_007565055.1). NCBI lineage: Eukaryota > Metazoa > Chordata > Mammalia > Primates > Cercopithecidae > Rhinopithecus > Rhinopithecus roxellana. The sequence continues at coordinate 12,004,536 of NC_044551.1, read as the reverse complement.
TGACAAAGGAAGTATCCTCAGATGAAAACTAGAAAGAAGCTTTGTTAGAAACTTCTTGGTGATGTGTGAATCATCTCCCAGAGTTACACTTATGTTTCATGCAGCAGTCCACTATAGTGTTTTTAAGGAACCTGAGGAGGACTTCTTGAATCGCATTGAGGCCTGCGGTGATAAAGGAATTCATCAGTTCAAATCGTGAAAGAAGCTCTGAGAAACTTCTTTCTGCTCTCGAATTCCTCTCCCAGAGTTACGCTTAGTTCTCAGGAAGCAGTTTGCTCCACTCTTTCGGGAATCTGCAAAGTGAATTTGGGAGCCCATAGGGGCCCATGGTGAAAAAGGATATATCTTAGATAATAACAGAGAGAAGCTTCTGAGAGATTGCTTTCTGATGTGTGACTTCATCACACAGAGTTCCACCCTTCCTCTTTGAAACAGTTTGCTAACTCTGTTTATTGTGTTCTGCAAATGATTTTGGGATCATTGTGGGCTGGTGAAAAAGGAAATAACCTCAGATAAAAACTGGAAAGAAGCCTTCTGAGAAACGCATTTCGATGTGTGAGCAACCACAGAGTTACACGTTTGTCTTCAGTGTCAGTTTGCAACACAGTTTTCTGGAAATCTGCAATGGGATACCTCTGAACGTAATGAAGCTTACGGTGACAAAGGAAGTATCCTCAGATGAAAACTAGAAAGAAGCTTTGTTAGAAACTTCTTGGTGATGTGTGAATTCATCTCTCAGAGTTACACTTATGTTTCATGCAGCAGTCACTATCAGTGTGTTTTGAAACCTGAGGAGACTCTTTGAATCGCATTGAGGCCTGCGTGATAAAGGAAATTCATCGTTCAAACGTGAAAGAAGCTTTCTGAGAAACTTCTTTCTGCCTCTATGATTCCTCTCCAGAGTTACTGCTTAGCTCAGGAAGCAGTTTGCTAACACTCTTTCGTGGAATCTGCAAAGTGAGATTTGGGAGCCCATAGGGGCCATGGTGAAAAAATATATCTTCAGATATAACTAGAGAGAGCTTACTGAGAGATTGCTTTCTGATGTGTGACTTCATCACACAGAGTTCCACCCTTCCCTTCTTGGAACAGTTTGCTAACCTGTTATCTTGTGTTCTGCAAAGTGATATTTGGGAGCTCATTGTGGGCTATGGTGAAAAAGGAAATAACTCTAGATCAAACTGGAAAGAAGCCTTCTGAGAAACTGCATTCGATGTGTGAATGCAACTCACGAGTTACACGTTTGTCTTCATGTCTTAGTTTGCTAACACAGTTTCTGGAAATCTGCAATGGGATATCTGAACGTAATGAACTTACGGTGACAAAGGAAGTAAATCCTCAGATGAAAACTAGAAAGAAGCTTTGTTAGAAACTTCTTGGTGAGTGTGAATTCATCTCTCAGAGTTACACTTATGTTCATGCAGCAGTCCACTATCAGTGTTTGTTGGGAACCTGAGGAGGACTTCTTTGAATCGCATTGAGGCCTGCGGTGATAAAGGAAATATCATCAGTTCAAATCGTGAAAGAAGCTTTGAGAAACTTCTTTCTGCTCTCTGAATTCCTCTCCCAGAGTTACTGCTTAGTCTCAGGAGCAGTTTGCTCACACTCTTTTCTTGGAATCTGCAAAGTGAGATTTGGGAGCCCATAGGGGCCCATGGTGAAAAAGGATATATCTTCAGATAATAACTAGAGAGAAGCTTACTGAGAGATTGCTTTCTGATGTGTGACTTCATCACACAGAGTTCCACCCTTCCCTTTTTGGAACAGTTTTCTAACTCTGTTATCTTGTGTTCTGCAAAGTGATATTTGGGAGTTCATTGTGGGCTATGGTGAAAATGGAAAGAACCTCGGATCAAAACTGGAAAGAAGCCTTCTGAGAAATGGCATTTCGGTGTGTGAATGCACCTCACAGAGTTACACGTTTGTCTTCAGGGATCAGTTTGCTAACAGTTTTCTGGAAATCTGCAATGGGATACCTCTGAACGTAATGAAGCTTACAGTGACAAAGGAAGTATCCTCAGATGAAAACTAGAAAGAAGATTTGTTAGAAACTTCTTGGTGATGTGTGAATTCATCTCTCAGAGTTGCACTTATGTTTCATGCAGCAGTCCACTATCAGTGTTTTTGAGGAACCTGAGGAGGACTTCTTTGAATCGCATTGAGGCCTGCGGTGATAAAGGAAATATCATCAGTTCAAATCGTGAAAGAAGCTTTCTGAGATACTACTTTCTGCTCTCTGAATTCCTCTCCCAGAGTTACTGCTTAGGTCTCTGGAAGCAGTTTGCTCACACTCTTTTTGTGGAATCTGCAAAGTTAGATTTGCTAGCCCATAGTTGCCCATGGTGAAAAAGGATATATCTTCAGATAATAACTAGAGAGAAGCTTACTGAGAGATTGCTTTCTGTTGTGTGACTTCATCACACAGAGTTCCACCTTTCCCTTCTTGGAACAGGTTGCTAACTATGTTATTTTGTGTTCTGCAAAGTGATATTTGGGAGCTCATTGTGGGCTACGGTGAGAAAGGAAATAACCTCAGTTCAAAACTGGAAAGAAGACTTCTGAGAAACTGCATTTCGATGAGTGAATGCAACTTACAGAGTTACACGTTTTTCTTCAGTGTTCAGTTTGCTAACACAGTTATCTGGAAATCTGCAATGGGATATTCTGAACGTAATGAAGATTACGGTGACAAAGGAAGTATCCTCAGATGAAAACGAGAAAGAAGCTTTTTTAGAAACTTCTTGGTGATATGTGAATTCATCTCTCAGAGTTACACTTATGTTTCATACAGCAGTCCACTATCAGTGTTTTTAAGGAACCTGAGGAGGACTTCTTTGAATCGCATTGAGGCCTGCGGTGATAAAGGAAATGTCATCAGTTCAAAACGTTAAAGAAGTTTTCTGAGAAACTTCTTTCTGCTCTCTG